>NW_006921894.1:1114556-1115828 GCF_000298275.1 Orycteropus afer afer | reverse complement strand
TGATACCAATCCTACTCAAAGTGTTCCAAAACATAGAAAAAGGTGGAATCCTCCCTAATTCATTTTATGAAGCAAGCATAACCTTAATTCCAAAACCAGGAAAAGACATCACTCAAAAGGAAAACTACAGACCAATATCCCTCATATAATGACTGACTGATCAGCATACTGTTTTCAAGGTTCATCCAATTCATAGCATGTATCAGAACTTCATTTCTCTTTATGGATAAGTATATCCCAGTGTCTATATTAACATATTTTGTTTATGCATTCTTACATTGATGGACACTTGGATTGTTTCCACCTTTTGGCTATTGTGAATAGTGCTGCAGTGAACATTGGTGTATATATGTCTGTTTGAGTTCTTGCTTTTAAGTTTTTGGATGTATACCTAGGAGAGGAATTGCTGGGTTATGTGGTAATTCTTTGTGTACAGGTTTATTTTAACATGAAAATTACATATAAAGAGGCTAAGCATGTATGTAAATTGCCTCCTCTTTCTCCCATGGAGCAGCTGGTGACTTTGAAACACTGATCTTCTGGTTAGCAGCCAAATGCCTTGCCCATTGTGCCACCATGCAGAAGGAAGTTGAGGCAATCTACTTCTGTAAAGATTTACAGCCTTGAAAACCCAGTGGGGGAAGCTATGCGTTGGAATTTACTCAATGGCAGTGGATTTGGGTTTGGTTTTGAGTGTATGTAGCAATATACAAATCACCCATTGATGAGATAGTACCGTTTGTGTCCCTTCTGCCTTTGTATGGCAAAAATTCTAGTAAAGATCTGTCTTCTCTGGTCTTTAAACTTTAGACTTTAAAATGAGCTATTATGTGCAACAAATGTTGCCATGCCTCTCTTTTAGAACAAGTAAGTTTCAGAATTGGTAGCTGTGATAAAATCAGTAAAAGAAAATTTTAAGTGTTTTTCTTCTATTTCTTTCCATTTCTACCCCAGTCTTTCCCATAGCCATTTGAAATGTGATGTGTGTGTATGTATGTGTGTGTGTGTGTGTACATATGTATGTATGTGTGTATATATATAGCTCTGGTAGCACAGTTCCTAAGGCATCAGACTGCTAACCAGAAGGTTGGTGGTTCAAACCTACCAGCTACTCCATGGAAGGAAGATCAGGCAATATAGTTCTGTAAAGATTTACCACCTTGGAAACCCAATGGGGTCACTATGAGTCAGAATAGATTTGATGGCAGTGAGGTTTTTGTGTGTGTGTGTGTGGTATATACATATACGTATATATATATATATATATATATA
>NW_006921894.1:1108770-1114202 GCF_000298275.1 Orycteropus afer afer | reverse complement strand
GGAAACCCAAGGAGGGGTCGCTATGAGTCGGGGCCGACTCGACGGCACATAACAACAACAACATATATATACATATATACACACACACACACACACACACACATACACACACACACACATATGGGAGCTCTGGTAGCATAGTGCCTAAGGCACTGGACTGCTAACGAGAGGGCTGGCGTTTCAAACCCACCAGCCACTCCTCGGAAGGAAGATGGGGCAATCTACTTCCATAGTGATACTGTACTGCCTCGGAAACCCAAGGAGGGGTCGCTATGAGTCGGGTCCGACTTGATGGCAAATAACAACAGCAACAACATAACTCAATTATTTAAAAAAATGAGGTAGCATACTTCTGCAATGAAACAAAATAAGATGAAAACCCCACAGTAAAGCAAGAACAATAACAACAGCCTCACCATACTTCAATTTGTCTGAGTTCAGTCAAAGAACAAATTAGATCAAGGTTTTAGGGCTGGTGATTTTCATTTTCATCTAGCAAGTTAAATTTCTTCTCCTAAAATTGTTAAGTATAATGGACATCATTAGTTTTCTTCAAAAATTGGTTTAGGACTTTAGGATGCTCAAACCCTGTATATATTGGTAATTTTCCATAATGTTTAAATTCAGAGAAAAAATGTTGTCTTATGTTTTCAAGTACTTCAAAGCCACTATTTACCTAAATGATTGATTTTTAAATTTTATATCAGTTGTTATCTATTCATTAAACTTAAGAACTCCTATTGGGCCTGAGATTGTTACTACAGATACATCATAGTGTACAATTGAATTTCTTAATGTTATTAAAGTGTTCCATTAAAGCACAAGACCTTCCTTGTAATTAGCCTTTATTAGTTATGTTTTACTTTGTTACCTTATATTTACAGAAACAAGACTAAAACATATCTATCTTATTTTTCTTCACAAAGGTTTCCTTTTTGCTGTGTGCTCTGTTTTCTTAAGTTCATTTTCTTTTTCTTACCTTGATGGCAGAAAAGAATTTTCTTTTCCAAGAATTGCTTATAAATTGATTCTGATAAAATGGTAATAATAGGAAAAAAGATTTCTTTTCTCCAATATTGACAATTCACATTCAGAATTTGTTTTAAAAGTCTGATTCTTACAATTGGAGACAAACCATTGGAGGAAGTTGATGGCAATGTTAAACTCTTCAAAGAGGAAATGTTCTTTTGAGTGTCACCGTTAGAAAAGAGCTAAATTGAAGTCAACTCGGATATTGGATATGACATTTATTATATTCACATACTTGACATTGTTACATCAAAATTTTAGGAATATACTAACTTCTGTGAAAAAGAAAAATTCTGATTTTTTTGGCTTCTCATACTTTTGTTGTTAGTGCTGGTTCTTGCATAGTAAAACAACACAGAAAATATTTGAGAAGTATTTTATAAAATGCTTTCTTCATTATGTAATACATCTGGAACAGTTCATAGCTTAAGATTGCTTCTCAATCCCATTCTTACTAAAACATTGAAATGGGCCTTTGTTTTCCCTCTTAAGAGTAATTTTAAAACTGTTCAACATGGATCCTGGTTTTCAGCTACTAAGCAGGTTTAGTTTGAACTCACCAGCTGCTCTGCAGGAGAAATATGAGACAATCTACTTCTGTAAAGATTTACAGTCTTGGAAACCCTATGCGGGCAGTTCTACTCTGTCTTATAGGGTAACTATGAGTTGGAATTGACTTGATGGCAGTGGGTGGGAAGCTGAGTGTAGTAGATACCCGGGCATCTCTCTTCCCTGTTTTGAGACCTCGAGGAAGTAGCTTAGAAATATACTTCTTCTTCAGGGTGTCCATGAGATCTCAGAGGCTGGAAGAGATGACTGTGGAGCTGTTCTCGGGTTCCTAGTGCCCCCAGGCTGGAGGATTGGCAGCTCTTATTCATGGTTTTCAGGTGCACTCAGCATGTCCCCCACATCAAAGGCTATCAAGAAAGCAGCCATACTTGCCTTCCTGAATGGTGGACCGTGGATCCATGAAAACGTTTTTGAGTGGCTTTTTCTTTTCATTTGATCTGCATGGTGTATTAGTTTAATGTTTCTACATGTCATTAGGAAAACCATCTACCTTTTTCCTTTCCAGTGAGTTTGCCAGCAGGGAGAGGAGCCACCCTGACACATGGAACCTGGTCCCTGGAGAGGATGCTGGCTGCTGAGTGGCAGATGAGGACCCTGCTCTAGAAAGTGGGAGGACAGACCTTGTGGGCCAGCCTGTCAGTCCCACACACCATGGCCACAGCCCTCTGGCTGGACGGCTAAAGGCTGTGTCCGGGACGTGCTTGGACTGGGTACTGTTCCCAGGAGCAGCTGCTCACAGCATCTGGGAGCAGGACTGTGGATGGGGCAGAGAATGGATTCTGGCTTGCTAAGATGGAAGTGACCTGAGGCCTTCTGGTAGTTTCTCTGGGAAGGATAGCTGGAGAGTAACAGCACCTCGTCTGGGGAGCAGTATGCAGGGAGCTGGTTTCCAGGCCACAAATGCTTTCACAGGTGAGACCCCTCACTTCCATGAAGAATCTTTTCAGCTCACAGTTGGTAAGTGGTAAAATATCAAAACCCATTTTTAAAAAATGCCACTGCTTTTGAGTCAATTTCAACTCATAGTGACTTGCTGCATAAAATTAATGCACATTTGCATGTATGAGCTGAAACTGTCAGAGTAATGGTCCCAGGCTGCTGTGGTGACCAATTTTGATAAAATAATAGCATGCTTTCCATCTCTCTCCAAATAGCAAATAGGAATTAAATCTACATCTGAGATTTTATAATCTGACTTTGTTGGGTGACAGGGTGTGCAACAGTCTGCCAAGATACCATGGGGAAAAAAAATACTCAACTCTTTGCCTTTGATTCCAACTTACAGCTACCCTATAGAACAGAGTAGAATTGTCCCATAGAGTTTCTAACACTGTAATCTTTATGAAAGCAGACTACAGCATCTGTCTCCTGTGGAGGAACTGGTGGGTTTAAATTGTCAACCTCTTGGTTAGGAGCTGAGTACTTAACCACTGTACCACCAGGGCTCCTAAGAGTGAGATAGAGTTGTTGTTGTTTGGCACCATTGAGTCAGTTTCAACTCATAGTGACCCTGTTAAAGCAGAATGAAGCACTGCCTGATCCTGAGCAATCTTCACAGTCATTGGTGTGTTTGAGCCCATTCTTACAGCAACTGTGTCAACCCATCTCATTGAGGATCTTCCTCTTTTTTGCTGACCCTCTACTTTACCAAGCATGATGTCCTTCTCCAATGACTAGTCCCTCCTGGTAACATGTCCAAAGTACATAAGACAAAGTTTTACCATCCTTACTTCTAAGGAGCATTCTGGCTGTACTTCTAACCCTCATTCTTCTGTCAGTCCATGGTATATTCTGTATTCTTTGCCAACACTGTAATTCAAATGCATCAGTACTTCTTCAGTGTTCTGAAGAACAATGTCAGGGTCATGTTCTTCTTTACAGAAGTGGGGGATCTCCAAGGAGAATCACAAATTGCTGCTCACTATGTCTGCAGATTTGCATCTGTGCAGACTGGGTTGGTGAGGCACTTGGCTGAATGGGCCTTACAGCCATAATCATGCTACTGTCACCACCTATAGTCATTTGCACATATGCAGGTAACCCTAACTTCTTAGACCCTGGAGCAATCCACTCTTTGAGTAATAATCTGAATCCTTAGGTTCTGCCTAGAGAATTATTGTTAGTCATGATGGCTTAGCACTTAGTAAATGCAGTTATGATTACTATTCCTTGACTGTGCACCCAGTCCCATGGTCACTTCCTCACAGCTTTGGTCTCAGCTGTTCAGGCTCTCTCAGCTCCTCCCAGGCTCAGATTTTCCCAAGAGCTCTGTTCGTTTGCAATTTTGCCATCTCCCAGTTGCATCAGCCTACCTGAATTAAAAGTAGTAGTAGTGGTAATCACTATGGCTGAGGTTTTTGAAAACTTACTGGGAACAGGTGCTGAGTGCTTCACTGGCATTCACTCCTGTCCGCTTCACAGCAGCTCTGCAGTCAGTGCTATTTTTCTCATGTTAATAGCTGTAGAAACTGAGCTTTCTTACACTCACGTTTTCATATCTTATTATTTTCTCCAAACATAATTAGTGTTAAAAAAACCTATCCAAAACCTTATTAAATTTTTATTATTGCATATTTTCTGTCAGTTTACATGATTTTTCAGAGGAAACATTTTTGGCTGCAGATCTTGAGACTACTACTAGCCATGTTGTAATAGTCTTTAGAGATGCTGTATACCATCACTTCTCAAACTTAAATGTGCATGTCACCACCTGGGGCTTTTGTTACAGTGTAGGTTCTGCCTTAGGCAGGGCCTGGGGAGGCATTAGAATCTGTGTCTCTAATCAGCCCTAAGGGTGCTGGTGTTGCTGGTTTGGGATTACCTTCATCGTATAGGATGTGGTCATTCTGGTGGCCCTTTCACCTCCTCCAGCACTGTGGTCTCAGCTTTGGATGCACACTGGAACCATCTGGGGAGCTTTCCTGCTGTCCAGCCTCACCCTCAGAGATTGTGGTTTAATTGGCCTGGCCATTGCCTAGACCAACCACATAAGCATATGCATCCTTGACACTAACAAGATCTCCAGGGCCTCTGGTGTATGTTAGGTTTGAGGAGCTGATAGCCATGACTGCACAGAGAGGGGCTTTGGAGGGGAAGGCTTTGGAGTTTTGGGAGAGCATATTCTGGAATAAAGGAACTGATTTGCCCTATTCATTCAGCAGGAGGATAGAATGAACTAATTTTCCCTTTCTTAAAGAAACTATTGAGTGTTGAATGGTATTTGTCATAGTCAGGCAGGTGCATATAGACATTATACCTGACTGCAGAAAAATGGATTTAGTTTCCCGATATCTCTCAAAGAAATAACTAGTGCTAAAATAGAGGAAATATAAGTACCTGGCCTTCTCTAGAAGGAGATTTGGTGGCATAGTGGATAAGGTATTTGACTGATGATGACCAGAAGGTTGGCGGTTCAAACCTACCAAGTGCTCTGCAGAAGGAAGATGGGGCAATGTACTTTGTAAAGATTATAGCCTTGAAAACTCAACGAGGGTCACTTTGAGTTGCAATTGACTCCATGGCAGTGAGTTTTTGTTTTGTTTTGTTTTGTTTTGGCCTTCTTTAGAGTTGGGTCTCTGGGAACTTTGTTCATCATTTTTATTCCTTGCTTGCTCTTCTCATCTATCTTTGCCAGAATAGTTTGTAAAGGTTACTTATGATACAAAAGTACTGATCTTATCTCCATTACCAAACTGGTCAGAGCTATAGCTTCAGATAGAGGGGAGTAGGAACAGGTGTCCACCACCTTTGTTGGTTTGCTGTACTTATGTGTTTTGAGTTTAGTATTTTCTTAACATAGAAAGACTAAATACGCCAATATATCTTTTTTTTTT
>NW_006921894.1:1107111-1108430 GCF_000298275.1 Orycteropus afer afer | reverse complement strand
AAGGGGGAGGCTCAGGTGTGTCCTGGTGGAGGTGGTTGACATGGGAAAGTTGGAGGTGGCGAACTAGAAGTGGCTGTTCTGTGTGATTGGTTGGGTCATATTTGGCTTTCTCTAGTTGGCACAGAGTTGGAAGCAGGGACACAAAAAATAGGGAGCTGGCACTCACTGACCAGTCCTGGCCATTTTGGGCTGCCAAGGTGAGGGTCCTGGTCCGAGTTTTCTAGTATAGTTCTCAATGCTTATGGTCTGCTGTTGTCTTTTTGCATATTGAACTTTCACTCCTCCTTAGTGAAATGAAAGCTGCCTTATTGCTGAAGGTCTTGATGTTTTCATGCAGCTTCTGTGGAGGGTAAGAGCCCTGCCTCTTACCTGATGCCACTTTGGACTAATTGCTG
Source organism: Orycteropus afer afer (assembly GCF_000298275.1). NCBI lineage: Eukaryota > Metazoa > Chordata > Mammalia > Tubulidentata > Orycteropodidae > Orycteropus > Orycteropus afer. The sequence continues at coordinate 1,108,035 of NW_006921894.1, read as the reverse complement.
AACCTCCCTGTGCGTCCCTGTGGGGACAACTAATAACCTACCTCAAAGGGTTTTTTGTTTGTTTGTTTGTTTGATATTGTCTCTTTTTTTAATGTTTATTGTGATTTCAGTGAAAGCCTACAAAGCAAATTCATTTTCCATACAGCAGTTCACATACATACACTTTGTTTCATGACATTGATTGCAATTTCCCACAATGCAACATCTCTCTTCCCACTCGTCCCCACAGTTACTTCTTCCCTGTGTCCTTCCCTCCATGCACTTCTGCTCCCTGAGCTGTCACCCTGTGCATACACAACCCTTGTATTCTCCCATGATTGTTTTCTCCAAGGACTGTATCTACCTAGTGTAAATGTTCAGCTCATATGCCTGTCTTTTGTTTGGCTGGAAGCCACAGGAGTGGGTTCAATTCCAGACCTGAAGGGCAGCTAGGGGTCATAGTCTCAGGGGTTTGACCAGGCTCTATCAGACCAGTAAACCTGGTCCCTTTGTGAGTGTGTGTGTGTGTGTGTGTATGTGTGTGATTTTGAGTTTTGTTCCACATTGTTCTTCTAGTCTATCCAGGATCTCCTATATATAGAACCCCCTATGAGAGATTGACAGTGGTAGCCGGGCACCATCTAGTTCTTTTGGTCTCATAATCGTGTAGGCTGAGGATCACATGGTGTACCAGTTGCTTGGACTAATTGTTTCCATGTGTCTTTGGTTTTCTTCATTCTTCTTTGCTCTGGACTAGGTGAGACCCATCATTCCATGTAGATGGCTGCTTGCAAGCTTTTAAGATCCTCAAAGCATTTTTTTTTTCCCACTATTATTTATTTTATTTTATTTTTTAATTTATTGTGATTTGGGTGAAGATTTACAGAGCAAATTCACTTTCCATACAGCAGTTCACATATACTTTGTCTCATGTCATTGACCACA
>NW_006921894.1:1074618-1103130 GCF_000298275.1 Orycteropus afer afer | reverse complement strand
TGATTTATCTTAGGAAAATGGCTCATACACTTATAGAAGCTGGTAAGTCAAAAGTTCCTGGATCAAACGTAAAGCTGCAGGCTTTTCCATGTCAAGCTGGAGACTTTTCCTGACTCTTGCAGCTGCAGGGGCTGAGGAGCTCAGAGCTGGCAGGTAGTACACTGGCTGTTGACTCCAACGAATGACGAATCCAAGATCTCCAGGCCGAATGGTGGATTGTTCACTCACTGACAGTTGTAGGCAGCACAACAGAATTCTGATCCTCAGAAGAATGTCTCCTCTCCCAGGATGTCCACAGATATACTGGAAGCTGGCCACACCCCTAGGGAAACTCCCTTTCAACAGACTGGCTGCTCAAAACATAGTCATCTGATCCCATCATGGGAACAACCATACCACAGCAGATCAAACCATACAGAATTGTGGTCCAGCCAAGTTGACACACAGCTCCAACTATCACAGTCCATCCCTTGTCAACTTGGCAGGTGTACGCTTAACCACATATAATCTCTAAATAAGGACAATTATAAAGTCATATTTGTGCCTAACATCATATGCTAACACACGTACAACCAAAACACATTAACCTTATTTACATTTCACAGTTCATAACAGAAGGAAACAAAAATATTTGATGCACATATACAATGAAGAAATATAACAATCACAGTCCTTGTTTTTGCAGCTGGTCACATGGTCGTAGCTGATATTCAGAACTACCTTCTTCCACCCCCATTCTGTATTTCCCTTGCCCTCAGCAAGCACCTCAGCTGGTCATGGTTCTTTGCCTGGTGGGGTGACCCAAACCTTCAGTCCTGAAGGGTCTGTGCCCTTAGCAGTCATATCAGAATTGGGTTGCTGTAATTTTCCATTGACTTTAATCCCAGGGCATGGTAGTACTAAGAAATGTCCTAAAGAACCTCCTGTAATCCAGACATATTGTTCTTTACCTCCATTATGTAAAGACAACCCAGTTTCCCCTTGGTAATAAGGATCTATGACACCAGATAGTACAGTCTGCCCTTCTTTGTCTGTTGGTCCAGAGGCATGAGGAAGCAAAATGGCTGGGTGGCATTCTTAATTTCCAGTTCAATGCAATCACTATTGTGTCTCCAGGTGGAAGTGTTCCTCCCTTTGGGACTAAGATCTCCAGACCCGCAGAGCATAGGGTAGCAGGGACAGGAAGCAAAAATTTTTTGATAGGTCACTAGAGGTAATGGGGAGTGGTACCACTCCCATTTCCACCCCTTGGTTCCTAGACCCATGAATCCTGGCAATTAGAGAAACAGAACCATATATTGGATGCTGGTTTAGAGCATATGCAGCCTCCTGGAGAACATTGCCCCAACTCCTCAAGGTATTCCCACCTAACTGGTGCCGTAATTGTGTTTTCAGGAGGCCATTCCATCGTTCTTTCAAGCCAGCTGCTTGAGGATGATGGGGAACATGGTAATACCAGTGAATTCCATGAGCATAAGGCCTTTACCACACTTCATTTGCTGTGAAATGAGTCCCTTGATCCGAAGCAATGCTGTGTGGGATACCATGACGGTGGATAAGGCATTCTGTAAGTCCACAGATGGTAGTTTTGGCAGAAGCATTGCATGCAGGGAAGGCGAATCCATATCCAGAATAAGTATCTATTCCAGTAAGAACAAAATGCCGTCCTTTCCATGACAGAAGTAGTCCAATGTAATCAATCTGCCACCAGGTTGCTGAATGATCACCCCGAGGAGTGGTTCCATATTGAGGACTCAGTATTGGTCTTGCTGCTGGCAGATTGGGCACTCAGCAGTGGCAGTAGCCAAATCAGCCTTGATAAGTGGGAGTCCATGTTGTTGAGCTCATGCATAACCTCCATCCCTGCCACCATGGCCACTTTGTTCATGAGCCCATTGAGCAATGACAGGAGGAGCTGGGGAAAAAGGACAGCTGGTTTCCACTGAGCATGTCATCCTATCCACGTGATTGTTAAAGTCCTCCTCTGCCTAGGTCACCTTTTGGTGGCAGTCATATGAGACACAAATATCTTTGCTCCTGTGGCCCATTCAGAGAGATCTATCCACATACCTCTTCCCCATACATTCTTCTCCCCAGTCTTCCAATCATGCTCCTTCCAAGTCCCAGACAATCAACCTAAGTCATTAGCCACAGCCCATGAATCTGTATATAATTACACATCTGGCCATTTCTTATTCCATGCAAAGTGAACAGCCATATGCACGGCTCGAAGTTCTGCCCATTGGAAGGTTTTCCCTTCACCACTGTCCTTTAAGGAAGTCTCAGAAAGGGGCTGCAGTGCCACTGCTGTCCACTTTCTAGTGGTGCCTGCATATTGCGCAGAACCATCTGTAAACCAGGCACGAGTTTTCTCTTCCTCAGTCAACTGGTCATAAAGAACTCCCCATGAGGCCAGAGGTTCGGACTGGGAGAGAGAAGGTAATGTGAATTGACTGGAGACCATAGGTATTTGGGCCACTTCCTCATGCAACTTACTTGTGGCTTCAGGCCCTGCTTGAGCCCGATCTCTGATATACCACTTCCATTTAATGATGGAGTGCTGCTGTGCGCGTCCAACTTTATGGCTCTGTGGGTCAGATAACACCCAGTTCATGATGGGCAGCTCAGGCCTCATGGTCACTTGGTGGCCCATGGTTAGGCATTCAGCCTCTACTAAAGCCCAGTAACAAGCCAAAAGCTGTTTCTCAAAAGGAGAGTAGTTATCTGCAGAGGATGGCAGGGCTTTGCTCCAAAACCCCAAGGATCTGCATTGCAATTCACCAATAAAGACCTGCCAAAGGCTCCAAACAGCATCTCTGTCTACTACAGACACTTCAAGCACCATTGGATCAGCTGGATCATATTTCCCAGATATGGAGCAGCCTGGATGGCAGCCTGAACCTGTTGCAGAGCCTTCTGTTGCTCTGGACCCCGCTTAAAACTAGCAGCTTTCCGAGTCACTTGATAAATAGGCTGTAGTAACACACCCAAATGAGGGATGTGTTGCCTCCAAAATCCAAAGAGGCTCACCAGATGTTGTGCCTCCTTTTTAGTTGTGGGGGAAGCCAGATACAATAACTTATCCTTCACTTTAGTAGGAATATCTCGACATGTCCCACACCATTGGCCCCCTAGAAATTTCACCGAGGTGGAAGATGCCTGAATTTTCGTTGGGTTAATTTCCCAACCTCTAGTATGCATATGTCTCACCAATAAGTCTAGGGTCATCGATACTTCTTCTTTCCTAGGTCCAATCAGCATAATGTCATCAATATAATGGACCAGTGTGATGTCTTGTGGAAGGGAAAGGTGATCAAGATCCCTACGGACTAAATTATGACATAGTGTTAGGGAGTTGATATGCCTCTGAGGAAGGACTGTGAAACCATACTGTTGGCCTTGCCAGCTGAAGGCAAACTGCTTCTGATAGTCCTTTGAAATTGGTATTCAGAAAAAGGCACTAGCCAGATCAATAGCTGCATACCAAGTGCAAGGATATGTACTAATTTGCTCTAGCAGTGAAACCACATCAGGAACAGCAGCTGCAATTGTAGTCACCACCTGATTAAATTTACGATAATCTACTGTCATTCTCCAAGATATGTCTGCTTTTTACACAGGCCAAATAGGCGACTTAAGTGGGGATGTGATCAGAATCACCACCCCTGCATCCTTCAAGTCCTTAATGGTGGCAGTAATCTCTGCAACCCCTCCAGGGATGTGATATTGCTTTTGGTTGATTATTTTTGTAGATAGAGGCAGTTCTAATGGCTTCCACTGGTTTTTCGTACCATAATAGCCCTTACTCCACAGGTCAGGGAGCCAATGTGGGAATTCTGCCAATTGCTGAGTATATCTATTCCAATTATGCATTTTGGCACTGTGGAAATCACTACAGGATCGGTTCGGGAACCCACTGGATCCACTGTGAGTTGCACCTTAGCTAAGTCTCCATCAATAACTTGACCTCCATATGCCCCCACTCTGACTAGTGGGCCACAATGACACTTTGGGTCTCCTGGAATTAGTTTCAATTCAGAGCCAGTGTCCAGTAATGCCCGAAAAGTCTGTTTATTTCCTTTTTCCCAGTGAACAGTCACTCTTGTAAAAGGCCTCATATCCCTTTGGAGAAGGCTAGGAGAAAGACTGACATTATAGATTTTTGGCAATGTAGTGGGATCCTTCCTCAAAGGCACCTGGCCTCCCCTTCATTCATGGGTTTGTGGGTCTATAAACTGACTCAAGTCTGGGAATTGATTGAGAGGTCATGACTCTGTATTCTGGCAATTCAATCTAGGTTGCTATTCACATGACCTAGAATTCTTCTGTCTATACAGATCAAGTAAATATTTAGTAGGTTTACCACGTATTTCACGACTAGGAACACCGTGAACAAGTAGCCAATGCCATAATTCCACACGAGTCAGACTGTTCTGATTATTGTTCTGACTCTGTTGTCCATTATGGTAACCATGCCCACCTTGCCTTTGTTGATTAACTGCTGCCACTTGGCCCTACTACCATGGGGTCCAATCAGCCCCATCATAGTTAAGTGTCTCAGTTTATTTAGGGCAGTCTCCACTGTCAAATCAGGTTTATATAAAATAGCAGTCACAGCAGTCTTCAAAGATGCTGGAACTCCCTTCACAAATTTATTCCTCATGGTACTGGTGAAAGGCGTGTCTTCTGGACTCTCCATTTCTGGCTCTAGGGGTCTAATCTGATAAATCCATTCTAACAGGCCAATTTCCCTAAGCCTCTGGATACCTTCTTCTACATTATACCAAGGCAGGTCTGGTACTTCAACTTGACTTTAGGTAGGCCACCGCATAATCCATGCTTTAGTAAGCCAACCAAATAAACTATTAGATCCTTTCCTAACCTCTCGAGCTGAGGCATTGAATGAAGAATCCGTAGTTAGTGGGCCTAAATCAATAACCTCAGACTGGTCCAATGTTACATTCCTTGCACCATTATCCCACACCCTCAGTAGCCATCCCCATACATATTCTCCAGGTTTTTGTCTGTACATGTTAGCAAAATCAAGTAGGTCTTTTCATATGTAGCATACCACCTCCTCAATCACACTTTCTATTTCACCTTTTGGGGCTCGCTATAACTTTAGTTATAGGTCTAGCAGCAACAATGGGTGGTTGGGGCAGTTCCTGAGAACATTCAGCAATGTTTTCCATGACCTCTGCCTCAGGCAATGACTCAGCAGGAACAGTTGGGTAATCTCATCAAACTGTGGTGGAGGTGATAATGGCTTTACAGTAATCCCTTTAGATGGGAGGGATTCAACCGAATGTATAGGCTCTGTATCCTGATCTTCCTGACTATCTTCTGCCCATATGTCACCATTTCTGGTTTCAGGATCCCATTTTTTCCCAATCAATGCTTTCACTTTAATTTCAGACCCCATTCTGGGTTGGAAATTTAATTGGCGTTGCAATTTAGCCACCCTTACAATAAAACTCTGGATTTGGTTTTCAGCAATATGTGCTCTGTTACTAGAAGATATAAGACATTCTTTCAGAGCACAACTGGAAGCACTGAGGTCTTTTATGTGGTGCTTAAGTCAAGACTCAGCAGCTCTGAGTTCATCTCGCTCTTTCACCACTTTGTCTGGTATAAGTAGGTCCAACCAACCAGCTTCCTTATACTCCTTATGCTGACAAAACTGCAGAAAAGTATCAAGTATCTGATTACTCAGAGCTTCACTTCTCACAAGTACTTGATCTATTGGTGGTGCTATTTTGCCTATTAATGTTGCCACCTCACACCATGGATTAGCAGGGCCCTCTTTACTAACAGAAGCAGGGTCACTAGTGTCTTTAAGATCAATCAAACTGGAGAACCAATTTTGGAAGCCCATTCTTATGATTTTGTCTCTCTCTAGCGCCTCTTGGTACCAAATGTGTTAGACTGGGTTCTCTAGAGAAACAAAACCAGTAAAGCTTATATATATATATATATATATATATATATATATATATACACACACACAGAGAGAGAGAGAGAGAGAGAGAGAGAGAGACAGAGAGAGATTTATCTTAGGAAAATGGCTCACATACTTATAAAAGCTGGCAAGTCCAAAATTCCTGGATCAAACGTCAAACTGGAGGCTTTTCTCGACTCTTGCAACCACAGGGGCTGAGGAGCTCAGAGTTGACAGGCAGTACAGTGGCTGTTGACTCCAACGAATGATGAATCCAAGATCTCCAGACCAAATGGTGGATTTTTCAGTCACTGACAGTTGTAGGCAGCACAACAGAATCCTGATCTACAGAAGAATGTCTCCTCTCCCGGGATGTCTATAGATATACAGGAAGCAGGCCTCACCCCTAGGGAAACTCCCTTTCAACAGATTGGCCACTCAAAACATTGTCATCTGATCCCATCATGGGAACAACCACACCACAACAGCTCAAACCACACAGAATTGTGGTCCAGCCAAGTTGACACAGCTCCAACTATCACATTCATTAACCTGAATTTCCTCTCTGTGTTCAGCTCTTGGCCCAAAGAGCCACCCATGTCTGTCAGGCTTGCATCTGAAACAGCAAGCTCTACAGAAGGCCTCTTGCAGGCCCCATCCCTACTGCTGGAACTGGTGTTGCAGCAATTCATGTGAAAGTGGCAACTAAAGTAGATTTTGAGGGAGCCCTTCTGATAAGGGCCCATGAGTGGCCCGAGGGGCCCAGAAGGAGGTGGGAATGGGACAGGGAAAGTTGCTACTGCTGCTCCCCTCTCCTCAGGTGCCCTGGAGGGACAAAGTTCTGTAATAGGAAGGGTACTGGAAGATATTTCTGGGCCTGGGAACTGTAGCAGAATCCTGCTGCCCCTTCCTCTTTTGCAGCCCAGGCTGCTGAGTTCCTATTCCAGGCTAATGTTAGTCTCCAGGCTTTAAGCATCAAATTCCAAAGCCATCAAGACCAGAAGCATGTAGCTCATTTCCATGGGGTTCTCCCTGGCCTGTGGGATGGCAGCAGGCAGCTGGTTCTTGGAGAAGGTGGCTGCAGGGGACATGAGGAAGGACAGCAACCTCTACCAACTTTCTTAACTTCTGGCCCCACTGGTTGCCGAAGCCCCAGAACCACCAACTGTGCCTTAGTGGCTTAGTCTAGCCACTAAGCCCCCAGATCAACTCAAGCACCAGATATGACAGCGTATCTGGTCCAGAGCATAGAGGTGCTAGGGGAACAGTAGTTATGAGGGTCCAGGCTGCCTCCACATACTTGTCCTCCTTGCATAATGCCAACTTTATATAATGACCTGGTCTTTAGAACCTAACTATGTCACTACTAAGGAGTGGATTTATCTTAGTTTCCAGAGTTTAAGGTGCATTGATTTTACTGATTCTTACTTATGGAAAGGCATATTGACTTGTTCTTAGCTGCCATTGCGTCAGCTCTGGCTTATGATGACTCCATGTACAACAGAGTGAAAGATTACTTCATCCTGTGCTATCTTCATTTCACTGGTATGCTTGAGTCCTTTGTTGCAGCCACTATATTTTGAGGATCTTCTAATGTATGGACCTCATCTTCCATCACTATACTGGACGATATTCTGTTGTGATCCATAGGGTTTTCATTGATGACTTTTAGTAGATTACTAAGCCTGTCTTCATAGTTTGTCTTAGTCTGGAAGCTCCACTGAAACTTGTCCACCATGGATGACTTTGCTAGTATTTGAAATACTGTTGCATAGCTTCCACCATCACAGCATCAAGCAAACCACCACAGTAAGACAAACAGAGATGGGTGGTAGAGTCTTGATGCAAATATCCTAAGTGGTGAAGAGTTTGAGGTGTTTTTCTTTGACTTTGTCTTAAGTTTTAGGGCAAGGAAAAATCACGAGTTATTTTACCATTCTTCTACTTACAGAAAGTTGTCATTTATATTAATGTCACATTTTGCTTCTGTGGGGTCATTGATCCATTTTGTATTAATCGTTATGTATGGTGTGAGGTATGGAATTTATTTCATTTTTCTGTGTGAGGAAATCCAGTTTTGCTAGCACCGGTTTGTTTAAAGACTGTTTCTTTCCCATTGAATGGATTTACCTCCCTTGTCTAAAATAAATTAGTCAAAGATATTTTAATTTATTTCTGGATTCTCAATGCTATTCTATTGGTCTGTGTGTCTATCATTAAACCAGTACCAGGCTTTTTTGGTTAATGTTGCTATGTGTATGTTTTGACATCAGAATTGTGAGCCTCCTATTTTGTTCTTCTTCAAAATTGCTTTGGCTGTTCAGGGTCTCTTGTCTTTATATGTAAAATTGAAGGTTAATTTTTCCATTTCTGTAAAGAATGTTGTTGGAATTTTGATTGGGGTTGCATTGTATCTGTAGATTTGGGTAGTATTGACATCTTGCCTATATTAAGTCTTCCAATTTATGAGCATGGAATATCTTTCCATCAAGTTAGGTCTTTAGTCTCAGCAGTGTTTTATAATTTCCTTGTGTAAGTCTTCTACATACTTGGGTAAATCTATCTGTGGAAATATCATTTTCTTAATACTACTATAAATACAGTTGTTCTCTTAATCTCCTTTTCAGATTTCTCATTGCTTGTGTATAGAAACCCAACTGATCTTTGTATGTTGACCTTGCATTCTGCAATTTTGCTGAATTCCTGTTTAGTTCTAGAAATTTTTTGTAAATTCTTTGGGATTTTCTGTATATAAAATTATATCATCTGTGAGTAGGGATAGTTTTACCTCTTCCTTTCCAATTTGGATACCTTTTATATTTATTATTATTATTTCTATTATTATTATTATTGCCTTATTGCTCTGATGAAGACTTCCAGTACAATATTGAACAGTAGAGTGAAAGTGGGCATTCTTGTTTTGTTCACATTTTCATGAGGAAAATTCTCAATCTTTCTCCACTGAGTGTAAAGTTGACTGCTGGTTTTTCATAAATGCCCTTAATTGTGTTGAGGAGTTTTCCTTTTATTTCTGTCTTACTAAGAGTTTTTATCAAGAAAGGTTGATAGATTTCATCAAATGACTTTTCTGCATCAAATAAGATGATCATGTGTTTCTTTTACTTTGTTCTATTAATGGGGTGTATTACATTGACTGATTTTCTAATGTTGAACAAACCTTGCATTCATTGAGTAAAACCCACTTGACCATTATGTATAATTATTTTAATATGCTGTTGGATTATGCTTGCTAGTAGTTTTGCTGAAAATTCTGGCATCTATATTCATAACTAATATTGATCTATTGTTTTTTTTTCTACCACTTGTCTGTCAGTTTGTCACATTGTGGTGGCTTGCATGATGCTGTGATGCTGGAAGGTATGCTACTGGTATTTCAAAACCAGCAGGGCCACCCACAATCAGCAGGTTTCAGCAGAGCTTTCACACTGTGATACACTAGGAAGAAGGATATAGCAGTCTACTTTTGAAAAAAATGGCCACTGAAAAACTTATGAATAGCAATAGAACATTGTCTGATATAGTGCCTGAAGTTGAGCCCCTCATGTTAAAAGGCACTCAAAATATGATTGGAGAAGAGCTGCCTCTTCAAAGTAGAGTCAACTTTGATGATGTGGATGGAGTAAAGCTTTTGGGACCTTCATTTGCTGATGTGGCACAACTCAAAATGATAAGAAACAGCTGTAAACATCCATTAATAATTGGAACATGGAATGTACAAAATATAAATCTAGGAAAATTGGAAACTAAAAAATGAAATGGACCACATGAAGATCATTCCATTATGTGTTAGTGAACTGAAGTAGACTGGTATTGGCAATTTTGAATCAGATAATCATATGGTCTACTATGCTGGGAATAACAAATTGAAGGAAAATGACATTACATCCATTGTTAAAAAGAACATTTCGAGATCTTTCCTGAAGTACAATGCTGTCAGTGATAGGATAATATCCATATGCCTGGAAGGAATACCAGTTAATATTATTATTCAAATTTATGTACCAACCACTATAGCTGAAGATGAAGAAACTGAAGATTTTTACCAACTTTTGCAGTCTGAAATTGATCCAACATGCAAGAGGCATTTATTGGAATGTGAAAGTTGGAAACAAAGAATGATTGGTATTTGGAAAAGGAACATGCTGGGGATTGCCTGATAGAATTTTACAGGACCAACAACTTACTCACTCCAAATACCTTTTTCAACAATATAAACAGTGACCATATAAGTGGACCTTGCCAGGTGGAAAACACAGGAATCAAATTGACTACATCTGTGGAAAGAAGTAATGGAGAAAGTCAGTAAAATGAATCAGAACAAGGCTGGGGCTGACTGTGAAACAAGTTCACAAAAGCCAACATGTGGCCTTGATTATATCTCACCTGAATTTAGAGACTATCTGAAGAATAGATTTGACCCACTGAATACCAGTGACCAAAGACCAGTTGAGTTGTGGGATGACATCAAGAACATCATACATGAAGAAAGCAAAAGGTCATTAAAAAAACAAAGAAGAAAGAAAGGATCAAAATGGGTGTCAGAGGAGAATCTGGAACTTGTTTTTGAATGTAGAGTACCTAAAGTAAATGGAAGAAATGATAAATGAGCAGAACAGATTTCAAATGGTGGCTGATGAAGATAAAGTATTATAATGAAATGTGCAAAGACTGGAATTGGAAAACCAAAAGAGAAGAACATGCTTGGCATTTCTCAGCCTGAACGAACTGAAGAAAAAAAAAATCAAGCCTCCAGATGCAATATTAAAGGATTCTATGGGCAATATATTGTACGATGGAGGAAACAAAAAGTATTTGCCAATGATCCACCATTTTAGGAGTTAGCATATCATCAAGAACTGATGGTATTGAAGTCAGAAGTCCAAGCTTCCCTGAAGGCTTTGGCAGAAAACAAGGCCACTGAAGATATCTAGTGGAGTAAAGGATAAGACATTTGGCTGCTAACCAGAAGATCAGTGGGTCAAATCCACCAGCTGCTCTGCAGGAGGAAGATGAGACATTTTACTTCCGTAAAGATTTGCAGCCTTGGAAACCCAGTGGGGGTCTCTATGAATCTGAATCAAGTTGACGGCATTCAGTTTGGTTTGGTTTGTTATCATTAATGTCCTATGCAAGTAAAATTTTGCTTAAGATAATTGAACAACTATTGCAGCAGTATATTGACAGGGAACTGCCAGAAATTAAGCCGGATTCAGAAGAGGACATGGAATAAGAGATATCATTGCTGATGTCAGGTGTATCTTGGCTCAAAACAAAGAACACCAGAAAGATATTTACCTGTGTTTTATTCACTATGCAAGGGCATTCAACTGTGTGGACCATAACAAATTATGAATAACATTGTGAAGAATGGGAATTTCAGAACACTTAATTTTGCTAATGAGAAACCTGTACATAAACTAAGAGGCAGTCATTCAAACATAGCAAGTGGATAGATACTTCTTGGTTTAAAGTCAGGAAAGGTGTGTGTCAGGGTTGTATCCTTTTACCTTACTTATTTAATCTGTGTGTTTGAGCAGATAATCTGAGAAGCTGGACTTTATGAAGAAGACCACAGCATCAATATTGGAGGAAGAGTTATTAATAACCTATAATATGCAGACAACACAACCTTGCTTGCTGAAAGTGAAGATGACTTGAAGCACTTACTGATGAAGATCAAAGACTACAGTTTTCAGTATGGATTATACCTCAACATTTAGAAAATAAAAATCCTCACAACTGGACCAATATGCAGCATAATGATAAACATAGAAAAGATCAAAGTTGTCAAGGATTTCATTTTGTTTGGATCCACAATCAACGTTCATGGAAACAGCAGTCAAGAAATCAAAGGATGTATTGCATTGGCAAATCTGCTACAAAAGACCTCTTTAAAATGTTAAAAGAGCAGTTGCCTTATATGCATGTGAAAGGTGGGCAATGAATAAGGAAGACCAAGAAATTGATGCATTTGAATTATGGTCTTGACAAAGAATGTTGAATATACCATGGATTGTGAGAAGAACAAAGCAAAGCCATCTTGGATGAAGTAGAGCCAGAATGGTCCTTGACAGTGAAGTGAGTATGCTGAGGCTTTGCCTCTTGTATTTTGTTCACGTTGTCAGGAGGAAATAGTAAAGTAGAAAGTCAGTGAAAAAGAGGAAAACTTTCTACGAGATGGATTGTCACAGCGGCTGCAACAATGGGCTTAATCATAGCAAGGTTGGTGAAAATGGACCATGACTTGGCAGTATTTCTTTCTGTTGTACATAAGGTCACTATGAGTTGGAACTGACTTGATGTCATATAACCACAACAGTTTTCTTTTCTTAAGACTTTTTTTTTTACTGATTTCACTACCAGCATGATATTGGCTTCATAGAAAGAGTTAAGGAATATTCTTTCTTCCTATATTTTTTGGAAGCATTTGTACCTGGTTGGTGTCATTTCTTCTCTGAATGTTCCATCGAATTCCTCAGTGAAGCCATCTGGTCCTGGACTTTTCTTTGTTGTGATCTAAAATTCTTTATAAAGATAATTTTAAATTGCTACATAATATTTTTTTATGTACATGGACTTGAATTTTTTAATTATGCTCCTGTTATTTGATATTACACTTGCTGACTCTTGTTACCCTTATAAATCCTGCTTTGATGAACATTATTGTGCATAAAGCCTTTTTTCTGTATATTGGTTTATGTCCTTAGTGTAGGGTCCCAGAAGCAGAATTATTGGGTCAAGGATATGACCTATATTAAGAAGTATGATTAAATTTCCAAAGGGACTGGTAAATAGTAACTTTTGAAACTGCATGAAAATAAATTTAACCTGGTTGTCTGTTGCCTGTTCAGAGTTGATGCTTTCAAAACCTCTGTTACCACAGTCCAGCTGGATGGCAGGGGAGGACTTGCCTGCCTTACATTGCAGGGAGGGAGGGTACCTGTCATGTGACTAATGCATGCCTCTGAATCTCTTGGCAACACATGATTGAGAACATTATGTGAATGTCATGCCACATGGCAATGGTGGTGACATAATGTTTGGGCAAGTGACAGCTCAAGTGTCCTGATGTCATGTTTTTGTTCTTCCTGCCTGGTTGTAGTCTGTAGAGATAGTGATGTAGAAGGATAGACTCCCACAAGACTAGGCTCTGTTGTAAAACAAACCCCAAGTGACCCTGAGCAGAGGAAATGGAAACCTTTACAGGGTGGCCAGTCAGCCACCATCTTTGCACCACCATCATGACTGAGAATTCCTCTGAGGTCCCCTGCACGCTCATAGAAAGGAGTGTACACTTGTTATTAGCTGCTATTGAGTTGGACTCAACTAATGGTGATGCCATGTACAATGGAATAAAATATTGAACAGGCCTGTGCCATCTTTATGATCATTGGTATGCTGATACACTCACTGGACATTCTAAAGCAGAAGTCAGTTTGAGATTCTTCCTTCTCCCTGCTCAAATGCCACCCTTAGGTGTACCATAAAGATTTTACACAATGTCCTTAGGCTCTTTAAATCATTTTAATGCTAGAAAAAACATTTAACTTTGGATAACTAGACAAATGAAGCAATTTCTGTAGAATTTACCCAATTATTTGTCATGACAAGTATAATCATACTGAGTTGTTCAATAAATTAAGATTATTTTATTCCAAAGGGAGAAGGATTTGAGTTGATTTAATAGCCTTAAGATATTTAAAAGAGAGCCATTTTATGGATGCTCATGGCCAACCTTTCTTAGCCACGAATGACTGAATTGTTGGGGACCTGGCTTATTTTACCCTTGGAGTTCTTAAAGACTAACAGGACTGCCTGGACATCTGCATAGATTAGATGTCATCTCCCCTGGAGACATAATGATGTGCTGGAGCTAGTGTGTGAGATGAATTCTTGTCCCTATATTTGTCCCCATGGCTCTGACAGCTTAGATAGCCTCTGAACTATCCCTGCTGACCAGACCATTTGTTTCAGTCTTCAAGGCAGCTCTGACATATGGATCTCTGTGTGTCCCTAGTCCCTGCTTTCCCAAATTGTTACTTGCAAAACATTGGTTTTAGGAGATAGTGAGAGTTGTTTCTTGAGGAAAGGAAAGGAGTGGGAGAAGGAGGAGGTGGTAATCTGGATGAAGAAATCCAAATTTTGGATGAAGAAAATCAAACTGATTTCTTTAATGTAGAACTTTTCAAAGTTCTTAGTATGGGAACATGCAACGTGAAGGTCTAAAATGGGTAGACTGACCATGGGTACAATTTCCTAAACCTAGAAGTCCTAGACTTTTTAGAAAGAAAAATACCAGGACTGTTGTTTTGCCCAATATAGTGCTTCCTTCATCCCAGCCCCACTGCTAGTGCTGCTGCACAGGTGTGTCACTACTCAGGTGTGCCTCTTTTGTCTGGGTTCAGACAGCAGCCTGCTGCTAGCCTGCTTTTATTGAGCAAATATTTATGTTCTTGGTTGGCATGTGTAAGATGGTAGCTTTTCTTGCCACCTCCATTCTCTCCCCTCTAAGTCCACATAGTATTTAGAGCACCACTTTAGTTGTAACTCCCCCAACCCAGAACTTTCAGTGGCTTCTTCCTGTTTCATTAGCCTTCTATGCAGGCCCCAGTGCTCTCTTCCTTGTTTTCCTCTAGTACCTGACATTCCTGACAAACCAGACCATGTGTTATCCTTGAATATTTTCTGCCTTTTTGTATTATCTCAGTGTCTTTGCTAATGCTCTTTCCACTGCTTTAGACTCTCTCATCTACCATCATCCACCCTGTCTTCAGTGTCTGTCTCAAATCCATGGAATCTTTAGGAGAGTCAAGTGAGAGACTATGGAGTCCACAGATGCCCAGATGCTCTTACTACTAGCAATTTAATAGACATAGAAATGATTGATTAATGGTTTTTGTAGAATCTTGAGTGCTCTTGCTTGTTGGAAGTTAGATTTGTTAAGAGAACCATCAGAACAAACACACTGGTGTGTGTGGTTGATTTTTATATTGCCCCATTTAACCTGGCATCTTGTCCACAATTAGAAAGTAACCTTATTTAACAACAGTTTCTATGTGTAAATGATAAATTACTTATGTTTTTATTCCAATAAGCACCAAACTGACCTTCATTTCCTCCCCAATCAACCACTCCAGAGGGAGCCTTCATGGGGCAGTGATTAAGTGCTCTACTGCTAAATGAATGTTTGGCACTTTGAACCCACCTAGTGGCTCCATGGGAGAAAGACCTCGTGATCTGTTCCTATAAAGATTACAGCTTGGAAACCCTATGGGGCAGTTCTTCTCTGTCATATAGGGTCAGTATGAATCTACAGTCGAACTCGACAGCACCTAATAACAACAGAAACACTCTACAGTTTACAGGATTTCTCTACAGGCAAATATGATTTTCTCCTTTTTAGAGGCATGCCTAGGGAGTATATGTACCTGTTGTAAAAAAGGACAACAAATAATTAAGTGTTGGCCTGAAATTATGTTTATTTTAAAGTAACTTATATAGACAGCAGCACAGGGAGGGATTCACTCTCTTAAATGTAACTTGGTATGATAATATGTGGGGCATTTTGCACCTTGAATTATTTCATCAACTAGTCTTACATCCTGATTTACACCTCATTGAAGTTACACTTAGCAGGAGTTCTGGCAAGATGGTGAAATAGGCAGACAAGCTACACAGGCCCTCTGCAACAAAGCAATGAGAAACCAATTGAAACCGCTGCAGAAGATGATCCTGGAACCCTGAGCTTTGAAGGCAAGGATAAAAAAGTGGATTAAATACCAACTAGTAGAAGAATCTGAATGACAACAATGAATAAGGAGAGAAATGGAACTGCGGACTGTCAGCTGTCCTGAGGGCACAGCCATTTTGAATATTTCTTGGTTGCAACCTAAGAATTGGCTGTGCTCACTAAGGACTGACTGCATGGGCAGGGCTGCATTGGTGCGTAACAACCAGAAAGGAAAACAGTAAAGAAGGAGACAAACAGACCTGTGGACTGCCAGAGGCTGTCCTAAGGGTGCAGCCATTTTGAATATTTGCAAATGGAGGGCACAGCCATTTTGAATATATGCAAGTGGCCTTCTTACTTGGACAGTGACCTAAGAATAGGCTTTGCTTGCCAAGGACAGCATGGGCAACTGCAAGGAGGCTGACAACTAGAAAGGTGCAATATTCCCCTTGTTACTCTTAACCCCACACCCTCCTGGTGAACAGAGGTGGTGCCATCCCCCTCGTCCACCCACCTTCTTGATCAGCAGGAATTCCATCCCAGACTGTGCACTGACAGAACTTGGGTGCTGTGCCCTGCCCCCCAGAGTTTTGTTTCTGTTTGTTTTTAAATTATTCTTTTTAACTTCTTCTTTCTTCCTTTTTTCGTTCTCTTTCCCATCCCTCATTCTTGTTTTGTTTTCCTTTTTATTTTTTTTCTTCCCTTTTCCTGGTTCCAATTTTGTTCTTTCTTTTTGTTTTTCCCATCCCTTGTTTTTCCTTTTGCAGTTATCCCATTTTTTCTTTACTATTCGTTTACTCTTTTTCTTTTCTCTCATTCATCCTTCCCTAGATATTGTGGCTTTTTTCTTTCTTCTCTTTTTCACATTATCTTTGTTTTATCCTTTCAAAATATATTTTGAAATTGTTTCTTCTCATTTATTGCATTTCTCTCTTTCTTTTTTTGTGATTGTTCCTGTTTGTGCTGTTTGAATGTTTTATTCTCTCTCTCTCTCTCTCTTTTTTTTCCTTTTGGTAGTTTATTTATTTATTTTGTCCAACTAAGTGGAAGACAGCAACACAACCAACACCTGTATCTCCTGGAGCCTCACACACTCAGTAAAGGCCACGGCTTAGTTTTGCAACAATTGACCAATGATAGACAACACCCAATACAAGCTCAACTCACCCTTAACTGCTCCTTACTAACAGCTAATAGAGATCTCTTCATACATTGTCATTCTGTATCCCACTCACCAGGAGACAGGTGCCTGTGATAGTTGGAGCTGTGTGTCAACTTGGCTGGACTACAGTTCTGTGTCATTTAAGCAATTGTGATGTGGGTTGTTCCAATGATGGGATCAGATGTATATGTTTTGAGCACCCAATCCATTGAAAGGAGTTTCCCTAGGGGTGTGGCCTGCTTCCAGTATATTTATGGACATCCTGGGAAAAGAGACACTCTTCTGTGTATTGGGATTCTACCTACAAGTGTCCATGAGCAAACTATCCACCATTCGGCCTGGAGATCTTGGATTCATCATTCGTTGGAGTCACCACCAGTATGCTGCCTGCCAGCCTTGAGCTCCTCAGCCCCTCAGTTGGGAAAAGCCTCCAGCTTGACATTTGATCCAAGAACTTTGGACTTGCCAGTTTCTATAAATGTGTGAGCCATTTTCCTAAGATAAATTTCTCTTTCTCTCTCTCTCTCTATATAAACTTTACTGGTTTCGTTTCTCTAGAGAACTCAGTCTAACACATTTGGTACTGGGAGTGGTTCTAGAGAGACAAAATCGTAAGAATGGGCTTCGTAAATTGGTTCTCAAATTTGATTAATCATAAAGGCACTGATGACCCTGGCTCTGTTAGTATAGAGGGCCCTGCTAATCTGTGGTGTGAGGTGGCAACATTAATATGCAAAATAGCACCACCAATAGATCAAGTACTTGTGAGAAGTGAGGCTCTGGGTGATCGCATATTTGATACTTTTCTGCAATTTTGTCAGCATGAGGAGTGTAAGGAAGCAGGTTGGTTACACTAGACAAATTGGTGAAAGAGCGAGATGAGCTCAGAGCTGCTGAGTCACAGCTTAAGTGCCACATAAAAGACCTCAGTGTTTCTAGTTGTCCCCTGAAAGAAAGCCTTATTTCTTCTAGTAACAGAGCTGATATTGCCAAAAACCAAACCCAGAATTTTATTGTAAGGATGGTTGAATTACAACACCAATTAAATTACTAACCCAGACTGGTGTCTGAAGTTAAAGGGAGGGCATTAATTGGGAAAAAATGGGATCCTGAAACCTGGAATGGGGACATATGGGCAGATAGTCAGGAAGATCAGGATACGGAGCCTGTAATTCTGTTGAATCCCTCCCATCTGAAGGGATTACTGTAAAACCATCATCCCTTCCGCCTCAGTTTGATGGGATTAACCCAGCTATACTTGCTGGGTCATTTCCTGAGGCAGAGGCCGTGAAAGACATTGCTGAATGTTCTCAGGAACTGCCCCAACCACCCATTGTTGCTGCTAGACCTATAACTAAAGTTAAGGCCAAGCGAGCCCCAAAAGGTGAAATAGAAAGTGTGACTGAGGAGGTGGTAGGCTACACCTGCTAAGACCTACTTTATTTTGCTAATATGTACAGACAGAAACCTGGAGAATATGTATGGGAATGGCTGCTGAGGGTGTGGGATAATGGTGCAAGGAATGTAACATTGGATCAGTCTGAGTTTATTGATTTAGGCCCACTAAGTATGGATTCTTCATTCAGTGTTTCAGCTTGAGATGTTGGGAAAGGATCTAATAATTTATTTGGTTGGCTTATTGAAGCATGGATTATATGGTGGCCTACCTTAAGCCAACTTGAAGTACCAGACCTGCCTTGGTATAATGTAGAAGAAGGTATCCAGAGGCTTAGGGAAATTGGCCTGTTAGAATGGATTTATCAGATTAGACCCTGAGAGTCAGAAATGGAGAGTCCAGAAGACACATCTTTCACCAGTACCATGAGGAATAAATTTGTGAAGGGAGTTCCAGCATCCTTGAAGACTGCTGTAATTAGTATTTTATGTAAGCTGGATTTGACAATGGGGACGGCCCTAAATGAACTGAGACACTTAAATACGATGGGGCTGATTGGACCCTGTGATAGTAGGGGCCAAGTGGCAGCAGTTATCAACAAAGGCAAGGTGGGTGTGGTTACAATAATGGACAGCAGAGTCGAAACAGTAATCAGAATAGTCTGATTTGTATGGAATTATGGCATTGGTTACTTGTGCATGGTGTTCCTAGTAGTGAAATACATGGCAAACTTACTAAATATTTACTTAATCTATATGTTTTTGTTGTTATGTGCCGTCGAGTCAGACCCGACTCATAGCGACCCCTCCTTGGGTTTCCAAGGCAGTATCACTACAGAAGTAGATTGCTCCATCTTCCATCCGAGGAGTGGCTGGTGGGTTTGAACTGCCAGCCTTCTGGTTAGCAGTCAAGTGCCTTAGGCACTATGCTACCTATATATATGATCTATATAGACAGAAGAATTCTAGGTCTTGTGAATAGCAACCTAGATTGAATAGCCAGAATACAGAGTCATGGCCTCTGAATCAATTCCCAGACATAATTCAGTTTACAGACCCACAACCCCTTGAATGAAGGGGAGACTGGGTCCCTTTGAGGAAGGACCCAACTAATTGCCAAAAATCTATAATATCAGTCTTTCCCCCAGTCTTCCCCAAAGGGATCTGAGGCCTTTTACGAGAGTGACTGTTCATTGGGAAACAGGAAATAATCAGACTTTTTGGGGATTACAGGACACTGACTCTGAACTGACACTAATTCTAGGAGACCCAAAGCATCATTGTGGCCCACTAGTCAGAGTAAAGCATATGAAGGTCAAGTTATCGATAGAATCTTAGTTCAGGTGCATCTCACAGTGGGTCCAGTGGGTCCCCGAATCCATCCTGTACTGATTTCCCCCATTCCAGAATGCATAATTGGAATAGATATACTGAGGAATTGACAGAATTCCCACATTGGTTCCCTGACTTGTGGAGTAAGGGCTATTATGGTAGGAAAAACCAAGTGGAAGCCATTAGAACTGCCTCTACCTACAAAAATAGTAAATCAAAAGCAATACCAATCCCTGGAGGGGTTGCAAAGATTACTGCCACCATCAAAGACTTCTCTGATGCAGGGGTGGTTATTCCCAACACATCCTCATTTAATTCACCTGTTTGGCCTGTGCAAAAAACAGATGGATCTTGGACAATGACAGTAGATTATCATGAACTTAATCAGGTGGTGACTCCAATTGCAGCTGCTGTTCCTGATGTAGTTTCATTGCTTGAGCAAATTAGTATATCTCCTGGTACTTGGTATACAGCTATTGATCTGGCCAATGTCTTTTTTCCATACCAATTTCAAAGGACCATCAGAAGCAGTTTGCCTTCAGTTGACAAGGCCAACAGTTTACTTTCACAGTGCTTCCTCATGGGTATATCAACTCCTCGCACTATGTCATAATTTAGTCCGTAGGGATCTTGATCGCCTTTCCCTTCCACAAGACATCACACTGGTCCATTATATTGATGACATTATGCTGATTGGACCTACTAAGGAAGAAGTATCGATGACTCTAGATATATTGGTGAGACATATGCATGCTAGAGGTTGGGAAATTAACCCAACAAAAATTCAGGTGCCTTCCACCTCAGTGAAATTTCTAATTTCTATGGGTCCAATGGTGCGGGGCATGTTGAGATATTCCTACTAAAATGAAAGATTAGTTATTGTATCTGGTTTTCCCCACAACTAAAAAGGAGGCACAACATCTGCTGGGCCTCTTTGGACTTTGGAGGCAACATATCCCTCATTTGGGTGTGTTGCTGTGATCTATTTATCAAGTGACTCAGAAAGCTGCTGGTTTTGAGTGGGGCCCAGAACAACAGAAGGCTCTGCAACAGGTTCAGGCTGCTGTGCAGGCTTTTCTGCCACTTGGGCCATATGATCCGGCTGATCCAATGGTGCTTGAAGTGTCTGTAGTAGATAGAGATGCTATTTGGAGTCTTTGACAAGTAACTATAGGTGAATCGCAACACAGACCCTTGGGATTTTGGAGCAAAGCCCTATCATCCTTTGTAGATAACTACTCTCCTTTTGAGAAACAGCTTTTAGCTTGTTACTGGGCTTTAGTAGAGACTGAACGTCTAACCATGGGCCGCCAAGTCACCATGAGGCCTGAGCTGCCCATCATGAACTGGGTGTTGTCTGACCCCCAGAGTCATAAAGTTGGACATGCACTGCAGCACTCCATCATTAAATAGGAGTGGTATATCAGATATCGACCTCAAGCAGGGCCTAAAGGCACAAGTAAGTTGCATGGTGAAGTGGGCCAAATGCCTATGGTCTCTAGTCAATTCACATTACCTTCCCTGTCCCACTCTGCACCTATGGCCTCATGGGGAGTTCCTTATGATCAGTTGACTGAGGGAGAGAAAACCCATGCTTGGTTTAAAGATGGCTCTGCACGATATGCAGCCACCACTCAAAAATGGACAGCAGCAGCACTGCAGCCCTTTTCTAGGACTTAATTGAAGTACAGTGGTGAAGTCAATCTTCCCAATGGGCAGAACTTTGAGCCATGAATATGGCTGTTCACTTTGCATGGAATAAGAAATGGCCAGATATGTGATTATATACAGATTCTTGGGCTGCGGCTAATGGCTTGGCTGGATGGTCTGGGACTTGGAAGGAGCATGATTGGAAAATTGGTGACAAGGATGTATGGGGAAGAGTTATGTGGATAGATCTCTCTGAATGGGCCACAGGAGTAAAGATATTTGTGTCATATGTGAATGCCCAGCAAAAGGTCACCTCGGCTGAGGTGGATTTTAACAATCAGGTGGATAGGATGACATGTTCAGTGGAAACCAGCCTTCCTTCTTCCCCAGCTACTCCTGTCATTGCTCAATGGGCTCATGAACCAAGTGACCATGGTGGCAGGCATGGAGGTTATGCATGGGCTAAGCAACATAGACTCCCACTGACCAAGGCTAATTTGCCTACTGTCACTGCTGAGTGCCCAATCTGCCAGCAGCAGAGACCAACGCTGAGTCCGTGGTATGTAACCATTCCTTGGGGTGATCAGGCAGCAATGTGGTGGCAGGTTGATTACATTGGGCCACTTCCATCATGGAAAGGACAGCGTTCTTTTCTTACTGGAATAGATAGTTATTTTGGATATGGATTTGCCTTCCCTGCATGCAGTGCTCTGCCAAAACTACCATCCATGGACTTACAGAATGCCTTATCCACCATCATGGTATTCCACACAGCATTGCTTCAGATCAAGGGACTCACTTCAGAGCAAATGAGGTGCAGTGGGCCTATGCTCATGTAATTCACTGGTCTTACCATGTTCTACATCATCCTGAAGCAGCTGGCTTCATAGAACAATGGAATGGCCTATTGAAACACAATTACTGCACCAGCTAGGTGGCAATACCTTTAAGGTTTGGGGTAATGTTCTCCAGGAGACTGTATATGCTCTAAACCAGCATCCAATATAGTAGTCAGGATTCACGGTCCAGGAACCAATGGGTGGAAACAGGAGTGGTATCACTCACTATTATCCCTAGTGACCCACTCAAAAAATTTTTGCTTCCTGTCCCTGCTACCCTATGTTCTGCAGATTTTAGTCCCAAAAGGAGGAACACTTCCACCTGGAGACACAATAGTGATTGCATTGAACTGGAAATTAAGAATGCCACTTGCCATTTTGGCTTTCTCATGTCTGTGGATCAACAGACAAAGAAGGGCATTACTGTACTATCTGGTGTGATAGATCATGATTACCAAGGGGAAATTGGATTAACATTACATGATGGTGGTAAAGAAGAATATGTCTGGAATACAGGAGATTCTTTAGGATGTCTCTTAGTACTACCATGCCCTGTGATTAAAGTCAATGGAAAATTACAGCAACCCAATTCTGATATGACTGCTAATGGCCCAGACCCTTCAGGAATGAAGGTTTGGGTCACCCCATCAGGCAAAGAACCATGACCAGCTGAGGTGCTTGCTGAGGGCAAGGGAAATACAGAATGAGTGGTGGAAGAAGGTAATTCTGAATATCAGCTATGACCACATGACCAGCTGCAGAAATGAGGACTGTGATTGTTATATTTCTTCATTGTGAATGTGCATCAAATATTTTTGTTTCCTTCTGTTATGAACTGTGAAATGTAAATAAGGCTAATGCATTTTGGTTGTATGCATGTTAGCTTATCGTGGTAGGTGCAAATATCACTTTATAATTGTCCTTATTTAGAGATTATATATGGTTAAGAAGATGTATACAACTGCCAAGTTGACAAGGGGTGGACTGTGATAGTTGGAGCTGTGTGTCAACTTGGCTGGACCACAATTCTGTGTCATTTAAGCAGTTGTGATGTGGGTATTTCCAATGATGGGATCAGATGTGTATGTTTTGAGAAGCCAATCCATTGAGAGAGTGTTTCCCTAGGGGTGTGGCCTGCTTCCAATATATTTATGGACATCCTGGGAAAAGAGACAGTCTTCTGTGGGTCAGGATTCTGCTTACAACAGGCCATGAGAGAACATTCCACCATTCGACCTGGAAATCTTGGATTCATCATTTATTGGAGTCAACAGCCAGTATACTGCCTGCCAACCTTGAGTTCTTTAGCCCCTGCAGCTGCGTGACTCAGAAAAAGCCTCCAGCTTGACATTTGATCCAAGAACTTTGGACTTTCCAGCTTCTATAAGTGTGTGAGCCATTTTCCTAAGATAAATTTCTCTTTCTCTCTCTATATATAAACTTTTCTTGTTTTGTTTCTCTAGAGAACCTAGTCTAACACAGTGCCTAAATGCTAACAACTAGAGAACAGAGGAGCAGAGTATCCTGTCCACACAGATATATCAAAACAAAATAAAGGAGAAAAATTTTGGGTGAATCACACCAATATATAACCACAAATTAAACATAAATAGAATACTACCACAATATCTTGGAGACAACAGAACATCACAGTCCACCCAAAGAAGCAAGATAAAGTAGAAACAAGGGACCAAGATACAAACCAAGAACATCTCTGAGGAAGAAGCAACATTGGAAATCCCTGATAAGTAATTCAAAATAATTATATTTGGCTACCTTCAGTGGATTGAGAGTCAGATCAAGGACAACACTAACAAAATTAAAGAAAATACAGAAAAGTCTAGAACAACTTAGGAAAATAATAAAAGTACAAATTGAGAAAATAGAAAATTAGAAGCGATATAAAAACATAGAGGAGAAATTCAGAAAATTATTCCTAAGCTTTCAGAATTAGATAACACATTGATGGGCAGAAGCAGTAGAATCAAAGCAATGGAAGACAGAGTGACTGAGATTGCAGACAGATACCTCAAAACTTTTTTGTTAAGGGATCAGTCAGAAAGAAAGATCAAACCAAAATGAAGAAAGCCTAAGATTCAGATGGGATATGATCAAGAAGAACAGGAAGAGACAAATAAAACAACAAAGAAAAATTTTGACTATTTGTTAGAAGAGAATTTCCCTAATATAAAAGCCAAGAGTATATCCACTCAAGAAGTTTAACAAAACCCAAATAGGATAGACTCCAAAAGAAAATCATCAGGAAATGTCATCAAACTCACCAAACCAAAGACTAAGAAAGAATCCTGAAAGCAGTATCTAAAAAATGAAAAGTTACCTATAAAGGGTAACCAATAAGACTAAGCTCTGATTTCTTGGCAGAAACCATACAGATAAGAAGGCAGTGGGATGTTATGTATAAAATCCTGAAAGAAAAAAAAAATTCCAACTACGAATTATATACCCAGAAAAATTGTCCCTCAAATATGAGGGTGAAATTAGGAGATTTCCAGATAAGCAGAAATTGAGGGCATTTGTTAAAACTAGGCCACACATACAGGAGCTGTTAAAGGGAGTCCTTCTCATAGAGAACCAACAACAGAAAAAAAAAAAAAATGGTGATTAATACACATGATTACATAATCCAGAAACCAACACAGTTACAGAAGTATCCAAAGAGAAATGAGCTTACAAGCCTGTAAACAGGGAAGCAGAGACATCAATTGGTAAATGAGGACAATTAAAAACTAAAAAGAGGGAATAAATATTGTAGTTACAGGACTTCTAAATGGTGAGGAAGTCAAGACAATTGTGAGATAAAATGGACTGTTTTAAACTTGGGAAGAAAATCTAAGTCACAGGGTAATCTCAAAGGATAATAATAAACCTCCTCATCAAAAAAAAAAGAGGAAAAGCACAAATATTTAGCAAATACTAAAACAATTACAAGGAAGGAGATGATAACATGACTCATAAACAAAATGTACAGAAAATTATATGGAACAAAGAAATCAGCAACAGCACAGAAAAACACAACAAAATTACATCAATAGATTCATACTTGTCTATACAGAGAGCTGCAGACTGGATAAGAAAACATGACACATCAGTATGCTGTCTACAAAAGACTCACCTTAGACACAAAGACAAAAGTAGACTAAAAATCAAAGGTTGGAAAAAGATATAGGAAGGAACAGGCAACCATAAAGGGCAAGAGATAATTTCAGGTAAAATAGACTTCAAGACACAAATGACCATAAGAGATAAGGAAGGACATTAAATAATGATTAAAAGATCAATTGAACAAGAGGGCGTAATCATAATAAATATCTATAAACCCAAAGAACCCTCAAATTCATAAATCAGACTTTGACAGAGTTGAAAAGATAAATAGATGACTCCACAGTAATACTCACTCACTCTCTCACTTACTCCTGTTGAGTCGATCTTGACTCATAGCAACCCCTCCTTGGGTTTCCGAGGCAGTATCTTTATGGAAGTAGATTTCCCAGTCTTTCTTCTGAGGAGTGGCTGGTGAGTTTGAACTGCAAGCCTTCTGGGCATATCAGAGTCAACAGAAATAAGAATAATAATATTAGTATACTATGAAGAACTATATTCCAACAAATTTGAAAACCTAGAAGAAATGGACAGATTTCTAGAAGCATACTACTTAGCTAAACTAACACAGACTAAAGTAGAAAATTTGAACAGACCCATAACAAAAGAAGAAATTGAACAAGATATATATATATATAAAAATGCCAACAACAACAACAAAAAAGCCCTGGTCCAAATGGTTAAACTGGAATATTGTACCATTCAGAGAAGAGCTGACACCAATCTTACTCAAACTATTCCAGAACATAGAAAAGGACGGTGTGTTAGATTGGGTTCTCTAGAGAAACACAAAAACCAGCAAGTATATATATATATATATTTATAGAGAGAGAGAGAGAGAGGGAGAAATTTATCTTATGAAAATAGCTCACAAGCGTATAGAAGCCGACAAGTCCAAGTCTCTGGAGGAAAATGGGCTGGCGACAGCCTTAGCTTCCATAAGTGCAGGGGGCCAAGAGATTCAAAGCTGGCAGGCAGTGCGCTAGTTGTTGGCTCCAACAAAAAGGCGAATCCAAGATCTCCAGGCCAAGCGATGGGCTGCTCCCTCACGGAAGTTTGTAGTCCGCACACCAGGATTCCAATCCCTCAAAGAATGTGGCTCTTCCCAGGATGTCCCTGGATATCTTGGAAGCAGTCCACACCCCTAGGGAAACTCCCTTTGGGCAGACTGGCCACTCAGAACACAGTCATCTGATCCCATCATGGGAACAACCACACAGAACTGGGGTCCAGCCAAGTTGACACACAGCTCCAACTATCACAGATGGAATCCTCCCAAATTCATTTTATGAACAAGCATAACCCTGACACCAAAGATAGGCAAGGACAACTCTAGAATGGAAAACTGTAGACCAACATTCCTCATGAATATAGATGCAAAAATCTTCAACAAAATCCTAGCCAATAGACTCCAACATCATATATCCAAAAAATAATACAACATGACCAACTGGATTCATACCAGGTAAGCAAGGATGGTTCAACATTAGAAAAGTAATCAACATAATCCATCACATAAGTAAAATAAATGAAAAGAATCACGTGGTCATATCAATTGATAAAGTCATTTGATAAAACCCAATGCCCATTCCTGATAAGAACTCTCAGCAAAGTAGGAATAGTAGGGAAATTCCTCAACATAATGAAGGGCATACATGCAAAACCGACAGCTAGCATTATTCTCAATGGAGAGGGACTGAAACCATTGCCCTTGTGAAGAGGAACCAGACAAGGATGCCCTCTGTCTCCACTTTTCTTCAACATTGTATTGGAAGTTCTAGCCAGGGCAATAAGGCAAGAGAGTGAAAAAAAAAAAAAAAAATCCAGATTGGTAAGGAAGAAGTAAAACTATCCCTATTTGCTAATGATATGATCATATACATAGAAAACCCAAGAGACTTAGCAAGAAAACTACTAGAACTTATTGAAAGCTTTAGTGGCAGGATACAAGATCAGCATACAAAAATCAGTTGGATTCCTCTACACCAGCAAAGAGGTCTCTGAAAAGGAAATAAGGAAATCAATACCATTTAAAAAAGCTACAAAAGTTAAAATACTTGGGAATAAATCTCACCAGGAACACAAAAGACCTATATAAATAAAACTACAAAACTCTACTTCAAGAAACTATTAGAGATTTACATAAATGGAAGCGCATACTATCCTCATGGATAGGAAGATTGAACATTGTGAAAATGTCAGTACTATCCAAAGTAATATATATATATATTTAATGCAATCTTGATCCAGATTCCATCAACATTCTTTAAGGACATGGAAAAACCAATCATTAATTTTATATGGACAGGAAAGAGACCTCGAATAACCAAAGTACTACTGAAGAAGAAGAACAAAGTAGGAGGCCTCAAACTCAAATCTCAAACCCTGCTATACAGCCACAGTAGTCAAAACAGCCTGGTATTAGAACAACAACAAACACATAGACCAGTGGAACAGAATTGATAACCCAGAAAGAGATCCATGGACCTATGGTCAGCAGATCTTTAACCAAGGGCCAAAATCCATTCAGTGGGGAAGAGATAGTCTCTTCCACAAATGGTGCTGGCAGAACTGGATATCCATTTGCAGAAAACTGAAACAAGATCCATACTTCACACCATACACAAAAACTAACTCCAGATGGATCAAATACTTCAAATATGAAACCTAAATCTATAAAGTTCATCAAAGAAAAAATAGGGGAAACATATATGGACAGCATAAAGGTAGTTATAAACTCCTTATTTTTACAGCTCTTAAATAGCTATGAAATCAATACAAATAAAATATTTTAAGAAACATTTAATCTGATAGATTATTTTGTTTTGTGAGACCTTCTGTTTCCCAGCTCATTTTATTTATGAATCGAATGTCCTAACAAAAATAATAAACTATATCCACTGCTAACGAATTGATCCTTACTCATGGCAACTCCTATTGGATTTCCAAGGTAGTAAGGCTTTATAGAAGTAGATTGCCCCATCTTCCTTCTGTGGAGCATCTAGTGGGCTTGAGAGGCCGGTGTTCTGCTTAGCAGTCACATGCCTTAGGCACTGCACCAGCAGAGCTCCTTGGAGTGTCCTAGAGGGAGATGTAAAGTGACGGTGTTTGAAAATTGCTAGACTTTAGGATAAACAAAAGTCAAGACCAATTTAAGTGATAGTTTTACTGTCAGTTAAGTAAGCAGCAGTAGTTGAACATTTGCTAAAATGGCAAGGAGGCCACATGTTCTGACCTCCTCTAACCCTACAAGGGGAAGGCAGGATTACCAGCAGTAACCCAAGGCCTATTACTGCAAGGCCAGACATGCTACCTCCCTCCAGCC
>NW_006921894.1:1064809-1074240 GCF_000298275.1 Orycteropus afer afer | reverse complement strand
CATCAGAACTCTAAGCATCTGAGAGAGAGTGGGAACCTCCCAGAACATTGTATTGTGCCACGCCCAACAGAAATACTCCCCGTGGATAACATTTACAATCAGGAGCTCCTCAGTTGCTCATTCCACCACTGAGTTTACAATGACTTATGGGTAGAAAAGCCATACAAAGTAATTTACTACACTGCAACATTGAACATACAAGTCAAAATGACCTACAAATCTCATTAGGTTCTTTGAAAAATACTGGCTCTTTCCTGTTTTAAATCTGAAATTTGCATGTGGAAAATTACCTTGATATGGAACCATTTAACCCTGGAGAAATGAGAAATGAGAACCTTGTTCAGAGCAACCACTTCCATACATGGTCTCTTATATTTTCTTTCTTGGGTCCTAGACTCTGTCTCTACCTGTATGCAGATGTTCCTCAAACTCTTTAATCTCAGTGCTCACCACTGCAAGGTGGGCTCAGAAACCAGACAGTGTGTGGTACCAGCAAAAGCAGCCAGTTCGGGCTTAATCCTATTGCTACCAGCTCCTGCCTGTGTGCCTTTGGGAAATTAGCTAACCTCTCTGAGGTTCACATTTTCAAATGCTGAAACAGATAATAATAATGACCTAATAGGTTTTCAAGGAGCTCTGGTGGTGTAGTCCCTAAGGCATTTGATTGCTAACCAGAAGGCTGGTGCTTCAAACCCACCAGCCACTCCTCAGAAGGAAGATTGGGCAATCTACTTCCATAGTGATACCGCCTCGGAAACCCAAGGAGGGGGTCGCTATGAGTTAGATCCGACTCTACATCAGTGAGTATGTGTGTAATCTACAAATGCAGAGCCTGGCATAAAGTTGTACCACTCTGGGTACAGAGGTGGCTTCCTTGCACTGGTACAGAGCCTCTCCTGATGTAACATTTTTTTAGTTCTTTCTCTAGTCTCCCCACATCTGGGGCTGAAGTCATGGGTCATTTCAGAGGCCCCTTGGATTGATCTTTGGCCAGGACTCTTGACCTTTACTCCTCTCTATGCATCTTACCCCAGATGCTCTGCTCCCATGCCTCTAACTACAAATTGTCATCTTCTTGTCCTTGCTGATCCTCCTGTAGGTGATCTACAACAGCTGTCCCACTGAGTGCCGTCTGCCAGGCCAGGCTGTGTGAATGGTGCACATGGGCTGTGTCCGGACTGCTTCTATACTTCATGGTCCTGCCTCCTACTGGAGGCCATCTATCCAATGGGCCACCACCCCTAGCTTGAGGGTTCAGGCCCTTTCCCCATCTATTAAACTCCAGTCTGATACAACTGACTCCATCTTTAGTTTCTGCATCCCATCCCCTCAGGGAAGATCATAGGGAGGGGTCAGTAGTGTCCACTAAGCACTTCCCTATACCATCTATCCACATCTCCAAACAACTCAGCAGATTTGTGTCAGATGAGAACATTGAAGCACAAAGGTAGAGTTAGGATGCAGCACAGGTATGATATGTGGCTGGACTTAGAACTCCCACCTTCTGTGTTAGCACAAGTAGCCTGAGTACACCTTTAATATGGCTGAATGCAGCCTTGTCAAAAGACCTTCCTTCCTGTGCTGCATGTCAGAGCCACTTCTTGAGAGAGGGCTTAGTTCATGGAGGAAATGCATATTTCAGTTGTATGTTTAATAGCACTTGTCCTGTAAGGATGTTTGTTAACAGGATAAATGCACAACCTCTGTACAAATAGTAGTTTTCAATATAGGAACTTGCAGCTCTGTTTCTGTCTGTTTAGCTCTGGAATCAGCAGACCATCGATGGACACGGGTGGTATGCTGCAGTGACCATTCAGACAGTCTGCAGTTTTGCAGGGGCAAGATCATGAGCACACATAGGACCCCTTTGCTGTGTTTGTGCTGCAGCCTAACGCAGTCTTGCATTGTCCGGCAAACAGAAGTACTTCCTAGCTGATGTGTTTTCAATACAAACCTTGCTTCTTGCATAACTTGTTATTATTTTCTTTTAAAAAGCATTAAAAGAACAACAGCCAAAGTCCCAGCAAAGTGGACATGTTTGCTAATGCTCTTGAGTAGAAAGACAATGGGCCTGCCCCATGTTCTGATCTTTTCCCACCTGGTGGCTCTGCTCCTCACATGATCCTGTGCAGCATGTGGCACTATCGTCACAGGCCTGTTGTTTGTCCTGGGGACATGAAGCATGAAGGTTACTGGTACTCTGTGGAGCCAACTATCTGTGAATGGAACCATTCCCTGTGCTGAGGAGTAACTGGGTAGGAGATTACAGACTTGGGAACACAAGAGCAGGATCTAAGTTCTGCCATTTGTTTAACCTGGGTATCAACTTCCTTTTCTGTAAAACATTTACTGTGATATTCTCCCCATAGGGCATTGACAACTAGAGTTTGCTAGAGGTCCAGCTGGGGCCCTTTTTTGTGCCTGTCTTCACTCTATCTTGTTTATCTATTAAATGAGAAAAACATAGAGGCCACCTTCTATGTGCTGATAAAGAGCAAGATTTGAAAAAGCATATGGAAAGTTGTTCTCTGTAAATTTAAAACATTATATAAAAATGAATTTGTGGTAGTTAAGGTTGTATATAAACTTAGCTGGGCCTGATTGAGTGGCTGGGCAGCAGGATGTAGTTATTCCCCATGGTGAGATTGGTAATTAACTCCATGGTGGAAGCTACTGGAGTACCTGAGTAGCTGCTTTAGAGATGTGGTCTGCTTCTAGTATGTAAGAGGCATCTTTGAGGAAGGTCTCTAGCTTGTTGGCATGTTTGAGCCCTGCATGTAGCCAAGTCATCATTCAACAGCCAGCCATGCCCTGCCAGTCTTGGGAGTTTTTCTGGACTAGTGGCCTGCCATGTTTGGCAATATTGGGACTGTGCCATTTACCTGTCGACCTTGGGTTTGTCAGGCTTAGCAGCCAGCAGCTGCCTGAGTGAAGAAAAGCCTCTAGCTTCAGTGGACCAGGAGCAGGAGGCAGAGCTGAAGCCCAAGGTTGAGGGGCTTTCATCCAGCCCCTAGAGCCTGGCACTTTGAACTCGGACTTCTAGCTTCCAAAACCTGCAAGAGAATAAATTCCCTTTTGCTAAAGACATCCCATTTGTGGTATTTCTGTTAGAGCAGCACTATACATTATAAATGTAGTTTTTCAAAAAAATTACATCAACCTGAGAATAGTAAACAGTGTAAGTATAGCTGGGGAAAAGATATTTTCTTGTTAGACTGCATTGTTTTAAAAACCTGAATGCTTTGTATGTGGTTGTAGAGTGCATTTGGCTGTGAGATAACACAACTTTGTGGAGTTCACTTATGGTGTTTTATAAAAATAACCAGAAACAAGTTGAAATTAATCTTCACATATTGGGGGGTGAGGGTGGGGGGTGGGGGACGACTGTGTATTTTCCTTTAAAATAAAAAGATTACAAATCAAATACCAAAATATTATATCCTCTCAGCAGAAGGAAAAAGTATATATGTTAAAGAATTAAGTAGTATTGCCTTGTTTTGTTCCATGTTAACTCCTGGTCCTAAAAATGGTGGTTGTGTAAGCTCCCTGATGACAAGGCTAAGCTGCCAAGTAAAGACCAAACCACACATTACTCAGTGGTATTCAGGGAAATCCTCAGTAGTGTGGCACCTTATTGGTCATTGGAACACAGCGAGCCCTTAGTGTTGAGGCCTTGCAGGGACACAGTTGTCCCATCACTAGCATAGCCTTGGACATGGAGACCTATGCTGGGGTCACTGACCTGGTTTGAGGACTTCAGTGAAGGGCTTTTCAAAGGAAATGACATATAGACAGAATTCAGAAGTAGGATTGGTCCAAATAAGGGGTCAGGTGGTCTCAGGACAGACTCTAAGGGGATGTGGCAATGCAAGCAGGGACTGGAGGTGACAGAGTGGAAATGGTGGGTGCCCAATATAGGGTGCTGGGGGGTAAACAGGCAGTGAGAGTAGAGGGGGCAAGGATTGAGAGACCTTTGGAATAGGTCTTGCCTGACGGAGAAGCAGGTGCTATAGCCAAGCTCTGGTGTATCTGCCTGAGATTGGGCCTGGTGAGCCTTTCCTGAACCAGGTAGTGCAGGGAGTGGCCTGGGGACACCTGAATGTTATCTGGAACCCAGAGTTCAAGGTACTGCAGCCTCATGGTGGAGATGGCCACCACCGCACAGAAGTGTGAGACCACAGCTCCATTGCGCTGCAAATGCCAGAGGCTCCATTCTGTAGCATTGTGTCGTGGCCATCACTGACTCCATCCACGCTAAAGCTCTCCCTTGCCCCTCAGTTTCTCTTAGAGCTCTCTACCCCCTTTCTTGTTTGCTGTTTGCATGGGGAAAGGCTCAACTTCTGCCCTCTTTCAGTGTTTCCATGCTGCCTGGCCAGGTGCAGGCCTGTTGAGGGTTGAAGGCCACCTGCAGAAGCTACACAGCAGAGGAGACACTTTTTACCTGGACCCTGGATATGTGGGATAAGACAATGGATGGAATCCCAGAAGAAAGCCGAAGGTGAGCTCTTCCTAGCTCCTGCCCTGTATTCCTGTCCAGAGTTCTACCTGGTCGGGCTCTGGAAATCTCCACACACCTCTTTGAACAAGACCTACATCTCCCCCGCTGCCTGCCTAAGATCTGGGCTCCCAATCCAGATCCCATCAACATTCTTTAAGGATATGGAAAAAAAAAAATCACTAATTTTATATGGAAAGAAAAGAGACTTTGGATGAGCAAAGCACTATTGAAGAAGAACAAAGTAGGAGGTCTCACACTCCTGGATCTCAAAACCAACTATACAGCCACAGTAGTCAAAACAGCCTGGTATTTGTACAATGACAGACACATAGACCAGTGGAATAGAATTAAGAACCCAGAAATAGATCCATCCACCTGTGGTCAGCTGATTTTTTACAAAGGGCTGAAATCCATTAAATGGGGAAGAGATGCTCTAACAAATAGTGCTGGCAAAGCTGGATATCCATTTGCAGAAAAATGAAACAAGATCTGTACCTCACACCACACACAAAATGTTAACTGCATTGAGTTGCCAGAAGTTATGCAGAGTGGTTCCGCTAGGACCTTTGAGTTCAGTGCCCTCATTTCCTGAGCCTTGGTCCTCCCATTGGTGGCTGTGTACACTAGTTTATACCCATACATCTCCCTAGTCGAGCCTGATGATTCACTGCCCTCAGGGCTGTCAGTGCTTGGGGCCATGTACCCCCAGTGCTACCTACAGCTGCTGGTGCAGGAAACTTATCCTGGTGAAACCTGCCTCATGAGTCCCCACACCCATGATAACACCAGGAGGGGAGTGTTTTCTTTATCTGGCACCAGAACACATGATGAGATCACACCATGATCTCATCATGGAAGCAGCCATTTCTTTTCCTTGGGATGCTTTAATTGGTGACAGTGAAATGAGGCGGGAATGTACCCATCCCAATGTAGCATTAGCCTGAAAGAAGACAGGTTTAGAGCTGGAGTCTGCCATACATCTGTCCAAAGAACAAGGCATGCTCCACCAAAGAGTGGCAGGACTCTAAAGGGAAGGGGGGAAACTCTGCTGGTGTGGGTAGGGGCGTCCCAGAACATGTCCCAAGGGTCAAGTCAGGCTGAAGTGTGAATGGAGGTGAGAAGTAGCACTGGGAGTGTAGAATCTTTTTTTTTTTTTTTTATAATATTTTATTGTGTTTTTGGCAAAGGTTTACACAGAAGTTTAAGTCCCTATTTTACAATGTCTACACAAATTGTTAAGTGACATTAGTTACATTCTTCCCAATGAGTGAGCATTTTCATTATTTCTGTTCTGGTTGTTCTGCTTCCATTCATCTAGTTTTCCTGTCCCCTTACATTCTCGTCTTTATTTTAAACTAATCATTGACCATTTGGTCTCATAGAGGTGATTTTTTTAAAGAACAGAGTCCTTAAGATGATATTCATTATTTTGTGAGCCAATCTGTTATTTAGGTACAAGATGACCTCAGGGGTTAATTTTGGTTCAAGGTTTGAGAAGGATCTCAGGGTAATAGTCTGAGGGAGTCCTCCAGTATCAACTAGTCCAGTAAGTCAGGTTTTTTTGTTTTTTGTTTTTAGGAATTTGAGGTTCTGTTCCACATTTTTCTCGCATTCTTCCAGGGTCCATCTATTATGGCCCTGTTCAGAATAGTCAGTAGTGGCAGCCAGGCACCATCTAGTTCTTCTGTTCTCAGGATAGATGAAGCAATGGTTCATGTAGACTGTTTCTCCTTTAGACTAGTTTCTGAGTATAGGAGCTTTTTATGAAGAAGATGGGAGGGAAGAGAAAAGGCTTAGGGGAGCTGAGGTAGAGGCAGAAGCTGGTGCAGAGACATTCACAAATGCAGAATGGTGGTGGGGGTCACAGGTGTGGTGAGTTGTCTTAAGGTCAATGCCTCTGCCTTCTCTGTGGAGGAGTGAAGGGATATGGTGAAGCCAGTGCAGGGACTATGATGCTGGGAGTGGACTCTGGGACAGGTAATGCCATGCTTCTGTCTTCCTGGAGATCAGAACAACTGGGGATGGGCTAGCAGGGGAGTGAGGATATATCTAGACTTAGATTCTTGGAGTAACTGTTGGGACATACTACCCAGTGCTCATCTGGGGCTAAAGGTTGGGTAGCTTTTGTAACCCACAGAAAGATAAGGCTGAAATAGGAGGAGAGGACTGGGTAGAAGCCTGGGTATTATGTGGCCCAGGCTACCTCTGCTAGACTTCAAGGTCAGAAGCCAAAGTCCCCCTTTGCAAACTCAACTCATGTGAACACCGTGTTTGTCCCTTCCATTCCTCCCTACCTCAGTGTCTACCTCCTCTTAGCCAAAATCCAGCCCTGCCTTGGCCTGAGTTGAGGGCCCCAGAAGCCCACCTGTGGCTCACAGATGAAGGAGTCTGTGTATTTGTAGCAGCTGCCAGAGATGGGCACACAGATTGACCATGCTCAGAGTGCAGCAGTGCCAGGTCAGTGGGAGTCTGCCAGGCATTATGCTGACCTGCCTTTCCTCTACACCAGCCCTCTCAGCTGTGTCAACTCCAGCTCCATGTTGAGAAGGCTGCTCTAGGAGCCATATGTTTTCATAAAAGCCTTTGTGGTAGTTTTTGCTTATGGGATTTAGCAACATGGTGACATGGATGACTTTTCAGGCTGCATGAGCGGGCAAGTAGTTGTTAGTTTGTTGACTGTCTCTTACCTACGAGAAGTCCTGTTAATCATCCTAGGACTGTGATATAGGGCCACTAGTGGGTATCATTGTGTACCCATGTTCACTGTGGAAGATGAACTCCTCACAGAGGAGAGAGCTCTTCCCAGCCCCGCTGTCATCACATACTTGGCCAGTCATGACCCTTTATAGAGGCATATGGAACACTGACACACAAGGTGGGTGCCCTGGAAGTAGGAGTTTGGTTATCTCTGTGGTTTATTAGAGAGAGGGCAGCAGTATGCTGAAGCATGGACTCCTGCCTGAGCACCAGGTCTATTGTGCCACTTTTCCAGCATGGTGGTACTAGATGAGTCACTTCATTTCTCTCTGCCACCATTCTTCATCTGTAACATAGGGTAGAAGTAACAATGTGCACTTGAGAGGGCTGCTGGAGAAAAGCTGAGACTGGAGGGAGAGTGCGGTGCTGGACACAAGGTGAGAGGCAGCAGTACGTGTCATGGCTATTGCTATACTCATAGGGGTGCTGCAGTCAGTTAGAGCAGGAAGCAGTGTCAGCCAGTGTCTGATTCATGAAGTTTGGCTCCAGGTGAATTAAGCTGCCCTGAGAACCTCAACCATGGTCAAAGGCCTATATCTAGCACTGTATCTGCTAATATAGTCTGAAAGTATCCCCAAAGAGCCTTCCCAAAAGTGTGTCTTGTGATGGTATCATTCCCGGGATTCCTGATGTAAATTCATGTGAACAGGTGATTTTTAGTTCATTTGTTAAATAACAACAGCAAAACACAACTCAATATTGTACAGTCTACTTCTGAAAAATCAGTCATTGAAAACCCTATGGAGCACATTTCTACTCTGATATGCATGGAGTCTCCTTGGGCTTGTTTTGATTGACAGCAACTGATTTATTTTGTATACCCCTTGTAGGCTGAACTTAATCATCCTACATGATTAATTGTGCCAGTGAATTTGATGAAAATGGATTCCCCCTACAGTGAGAATTTTTGCTACATGTTTGTCACTTTAGTACTGGATTTCACTATTTTAGAACAGGGTAGAAATAGAATTGAAGCATATGTGTTGCTGAACAGTTTAGATTCAATAACTTTTCTGTTACCCTTCCTCTGTCATCTTACTTGATGTGAAGAAAAACATTCTTGGGCCTGGATAGCCTATTAGCATTTGTTTCCTTATTGGCACACATTGATTTTTATGCCAGGCACTGGGCTAGATGCTGCAAATACAATGGTGAAATGACTTCTTCAAAACCAAAGCTGCTGTTCTGGTGACAGTATCCTGTCACTACTGTGACCTGAATTCATACTTCTATTATAAGGATTCTATTTTCAGAAATTTAAGGAGCTCTGGTGGCATAGTGCCTAAGGCATTTGACTGCTAACCAGAAGGTTGACGGTTCAAACTCACCAACCACTCTGTGAAAGGAAGGCTGGGCAATCTACTTCCGTAAAGACTTAGCACCTCAGAAAACCATTGAGGGTTGTTGTGAGTCAGAATTGACTTGATAGCAGTGAGTTCATTTTTCTTTTTTGAGGGGGATTGGTTTCAGAAATTTATTGCTTAGCAATAAAACTTGCCCAATAGCTAAATCTTGAATTAAAGAGTTTTTGTCTATAGTGACTTGAATGTTTTTTATAATCTAAGTACATTTTCAAAACATTTTTTGGCATTAATAGAGGTTTTTTATTAAAAAGAGACTTATGAAATTATTAAAAGTCTCATAGATATTTAAATTAAAAACATTGCACCTGTTGAGATGCCAAATCTGGGTGTATTTTCTGACCAGTATTCATAAAATCTCTCATTT
This sequence comes from Orycteropus afer afer, assembly GCF_000298275.1. Lineage (NCBI taxonomy): Eukaryota > Metazoa > Chordata > Mammalia > Tubulidentata > Orycteropodidae > Orycteropus > Orycteropus afer. The sequence continues at coordinate 1,065,257 of NW_006921894.1, read as the reverse complement.
ATATGAATACTCCTAACACTTTGTAGACATTTTGATAGTCCTAGGCCGGTGTTGTTATATAGACAGCAGTTTCTAAATGCATATTGAATAAAGGAATGAAACACCAAATGTTTTTAATGATTCGAGGACTCTATCATACTTTGAATTCCTTATTGGTGAACCCAAAGAATGTTAATAAATGGAAAGATGTTGACTGAGAAAGATATTTAATGGTTGTATCCTAGGGTTTTTATCAACAACTTGGGTGAAGCTGATAGAAAGCATGCTTATCAAGTTTGCAAATGACAGGAGATTGAAATGATTTCTCATTCACTGACCAAACTCAATCTGAACTTAGAAAGATAGCAATATTAGAACATGAAGAGCCAGTCCCTGAATAGCAGGTTGGTTAAATAAAGATGTTGTTGTTATGTGCCGTAGAGTCAGACCTGACTCATAGTGACCCCTC
>NW_006921894.1:1058384-1061040 GCF_000298275.1 Orycteropus afer afer | reverse complement strand
AGATGGATTGACATGGTGGCTGTGACGATGGGCTCAAGTAAAGCAGGGATTGTAGGGCTGACGCGGGATCGGGCAGTGTTTTGTTCTGCAGTGCATGGAGTCGCTATTGAGTCGGAAATGACTCGACGGCACTTAACAACAACAACATCAACAACCTCTGAAAGACTCATTAACAACCTGCAATACACAGATCACACAACTTTGCTTGCTGAAAGTGAGGATTTTACTTGAAGCACTTACTGATAAAGATTAAAGACTACAATCTGAAGTATGGATTATACCTCAATGTAAAGAAAACAACAATCCTCACAACTGGTCCAATAAACAGCTTCACGATGGATGGAGAAAAGGTTGAGGTTGCCAAACACTTCATATTACTTGGGTCTACAATCAACACCAATGGATGCAGTAATCAAGACATCAGATGACTTATTGCATTGGGCAAATCTGTTGCAAAAGACCTTTCAAGTGCTGAAGAACAAAGATGTTTCCTTGAAGACTAAGGTTCACCTAACCCAAGTCATGGTATTTTCAGACACCTCTTATGCATATGAGAGCTGGACAATGAATAAGGAAGACCAAGGAAGAGTTGATGCTTTTGAGTTGTGGTGTGGAGAAGAATGCTAAGAGTACCATGTAATGTTAAAAAGACTAACAGATCTGTCCTGGAGGAAGTGCAGCCAGAATGCTCCTTGGAAGAGAGAATGGGCAGACTTCGTCTCATATACTTTGGTCATGTTATCAGGAGGAACCATTCCCTGGAGAAGACTATCATGCTTGGTAAAGTGGAAGGTCAATGAAAAAGGGGAAGGCCCTCAATAAGGTAGATTGACAAAGTGGCTATAACGTATAGCAAGGATTGTGAGGCTAGCACAGGACTGGGCAGTGTTTTGTTCTGCTGGGCATAGATAGGGTCACTATCAGTCAGAGACGACTATGGCACCTAACAACAACAACGACACCGCTGAAGAATAGCATTAGAGGTCATTTTTACTTATCTGCAACTTCAAATTTTTTAAGTAAAAATGAAAATATTTTGTAAAAATGGATGAATAATAACCATTCTTTTGTGGTTAAAAATATCAAATGGCACATGTTGATTATAGTTTAGTATATTGAGACTAAGATCAATTGCTTCAATACTGCTATTATTTTTTAAAATATATATATCTGAGAATGAATGCTGAAATGCTAGCCATTTGCTTTTGAAATGAAAAATGTATGGAAGTAAATGTAAAATTCCATACAGTAAAATGTATGGAAGTTGTTCTGTTAAGTAGCTGTGTTACTTTGGATGAGTTATTTATCCTCCTTGGTTCTTAGTTCTCTGTGAAGCTGATATTAAAATGACCTCTAACCCCCTCTGAAAGTAGATAATATAGTTTTCCCACTCTGTTTACTGGCAACATGGCTTTACTCAATTATTATTCATGGGGCGATGTTTTTCTGCTTCACAGAAGCCTTATCTGACTGTGGGTCTTCCAAAATTTATAGGCCTTGGCGTATAGATTGAAAAAAAAAATCTCAATTTATTCTAATGTATTTTAGCTATAAAAGGAAGTTCATGGGAAATGTATGACCTAGAGATTGTTTCTGTCGTGTGTGCATCCTAGGATGCTGGCAGAGTGGTGAGGGCTTGGGGAAAGTATCTTTGGGTTAAGGACAGCAAGAGGCCATCTGGATATACCCCTCTATCACAAATACAAACAGATCCTATGATGCAGTGAATTACTTAATATAGCCCTTCTTACCTTGGTCTTTGTGACTCCCGCCAGATAGATGACTGGGTGGGACTATGCAAATGTATGGTGCTTGTGGCCCACCAAAGGGATTGGATAGCTTGGTAATAATGTAAGTAAGGTACATGACACCCTTGTAGGAGTGGGACCATGCATATAAGGTGTATGGAACCATAACGAGGGAATTGGTCCATTTTGCCACCCCACTTAACTTAGACCCATCCCAGAGGCAGAAAGGGTGTCTCTCACTAACACCAAGAATGAAGAGCCAGGACTGGAGTGCATCCTTGGACCCGAGATCCCATACTGAGATGGTGAGAAGCAGTGGCAGATAAACAGCAGCAGCAGAGGCAGCAGAACCAAGAGCCTGGTATGAGACAGAGCAATGGGTTTGCTAGCGCATGAAGTGAAAAAGCAGAGCACCTTTGGGCAGGAGGCTTGTTGACAGAGTGGGATGCCTCTCTGGGCACCTATCATCCAAGGTGAAAAAGCTTGATAACACTTAAGAAGAACAGAATCCAAGGGGCCACTGGGCTAAGAAGCTAAGGCCAGAGAGAAGCGTGCCTGTGGCACAGCTGAAAAGCAGCTGCCTTGTATTCAGTGTCCTGAGTTGTGTCTGATCATGAATTATAACCAGTTACTTTCCTAGTCAACCCCATAATCTTGAGTCCTGTCTGTAGTTCAGTGAGGCTGTTGCAATGAATTTTTGAACCCAGCAGAGAAGTAGAGAGTGCTATTGTTGTAGAGAGTGGATTGTTGGTGACAGAATTGGTAAAAAGGTTGGAGGGTGGTGGCATTTCTGACCTCTGCCTCATAGGAATCAGCCTTGGGCTATTAATGTTGGTTTTGATCCTCCTCCCCTTGAAGTTGGAGGAGGTCACATAATACGGCCCATGTGCCATTTTTTTTTTTTTTTT
>NW_006921894.1:1057459-1058284 GCF_000298275.1 Orycteropus afer afer | reverse complement strand
GAACATGAAGAGCCAGTCCCTGAATAGCAGGTTGGTTAAATAAAGATGTTGTTGTTATGTGCCGTAGAGTCAGACCTGACTCATAGTGACCCCTCATTGGGTTTCCGAGGAAGGCTGTATCACTATGGAAGTAGATTGCCCAATCTTCCTTCTGAGGAGTGGCTGGTGGGTTTGAAGCACCAGCCTTCTGGTTAGCAGTCAAGTGCCTTAGGCAATACACTACCAGAGCTCCTATAGTACCTTACAATGAAATGAATGCAGCTATTAAAATAATGCTTGTAGAGATTATTAATGTCATGGAGAAATACATATGATATATTTTAAGTGAAAAAAGTAGATCATAAAACAATATGTTCAAGATGATCCTTCCTTTAATTTGTTTAATTCTCAAAGAACAAAGACTGTATAGATGCATATGTACCAAAATATTAATAGTGACTACCTCTGAAAGACCCAGGGTTACAGGTGAGGAGAGACAACTCAGGGACAGCTAAAGTAGCAGGCGGGAAGAGCAGGAGAAAGGGGATTAAAAGCCAGGAAGCCAGAGAGAAGAGCAATCACCCGAAGGGATTAGGTGAGGAGAGGAAACTCAGGCCCACCCAGAGTAGCAGGCCAGAAAAGCAGGAGAAAGGAGACAAAAGCCAGGAACCCAGACAGAGGAGCAGTCAGCCCCAGGGACAACGCAGGGATGTCCAAAGCAGCAGCAGAAAGGGGATTAAAAGCCAGGAATCCAGACAGAGGTACAGTCAGCCACAGGGACCCAGGTGGGCGTGATACGAGAGGTCTCCAACAGCAAGACAAACTTGTCTGTCGGTTTGTCCTACT
>NW_006921894.1:1047070-1049490 GCF_000298275.1 Orycteropus afer afer | reverse complement strand
GTGTCTGTGTTAATTGGTTTCCCTTTTCTTTGTTGAAGAGGGTCTGTGCAATCCTTCTGCCTAGTCCGCCATCTTGCCCCGCCTCCCCCATGTGCCATTTTTGCAGATGCCCAGACATACACAAAAGGAGTAACATTTTAACCAAAATGAGTGAAAAAGTGAACTGAATGAGAGTGGAGAAAAAGGTGTCTGATTTTGTTTGCCATTCTTGTTTGTCTGTCAGCCTCCAGCTCCTGTAGCCTGGGAGATAACTTAATTCACATCTAAGTACATGTTTCTAAGAGGCTAATGATTTTAAATCTTATTATTTTTAGACTAATGTCTTACAGCGATGAGTAGTTCTGGAGATGAGACATCTTTCTTGAGTATTTATTGGATGCTTTCTTCCTCTGGTGTGGACTCCCTGCACAGCAGCAGCTTTGCATTCTGCAGCATCACTGTTGCATGGCTCTATGCCACTGTCCCCAGTGCCCACCTAGATGTGCACAGTGGTCTTCAGAACCTGGAACGCTGGGGCCATGTTCCAACATGGGCTTAGGCTTCTGTAACTCAGCCTGACGTCAAAGTCACCTTTGGGGCAGCCTCCCTGTGGCAATACAGTCTGTTACTGAGGTCTCCCCATGGTGTTGTGCATGCTGCAGCAGTGCTGCAGTGCCAGGCTTGAGCTACAGTGTGCAAATCATCACAGAAAACAAAAACCTCTTCTCCTTTTCACATGAGCTGTTGTTAAGCAAGATTTCACCCAAAATGACACCATGAATAGGAGTAACTTACATTGATCAGAATTCCAGAATATGAAGAGAGAAAAAAACCACAGAGAAAATTGTCAAAGATTTGTTGGAAGAGAACTCCCTATTACAATGAAAGGTGAACAGTTCAATGAAGCACAAACAGGATAGACCCCAAAAGAAAATCACCAAGACTTATCATGATCAAATTTTCCAAGACCAAAGAAAAGGAAAGAATCCTGAAAGCAGCACAAGAAAAATAGAAAGTTACCTGCAAAGGGCAACCAATAAAACTAGGCTGTGATTTCCCAGCAGAAACTGTGCAGGCAAGATGACAATGGGTTGACATATATAAGACCCTGAAAGAAAAAAAAAAAAAGTAGAATTGCCAACCAAGAATTATATATCCAGCAAAATTGCCCCTCAAATATGGTGAAATTAGAACATTTCCAGGTAAACAAAAATTATGGGAATTAGTAAAAACTAAGCCAACCTTACAAGAGATTCTAAAGAGAGTCCTTTGGACAGAGCACCAACAAGAATAATAGCTTGAGATTAACACACATGGAAACACCACTCAAAAACCTACAAGACTGAAAACAGGGAACTGAAGACATCAATTTGTAAATGAGGACAACTACAAAGCAAAACGGAATAAATAGTGTAGTTACAGAACTTTCAAATGGAGAGGAAGTCAAAATGATTTTAGATAGGATGGACTGTTTTAAACTTGGGAAGAAAATAAAAAAATTACAGGGTAACCTCAAAGAAAACTACTGAATCTTTTCATAAAAAAGAAGCAAGTCATAAATATTTAGCAAATCCTAAAATAGTAGCAACAAAGGAAATGTTAAGAAAATCATAACGAAATTAATGCAGCACAGAAAATTACATGGAACAAAGTAATCAGCAGCATCACAAAACACACACACAAAAAAAAATTACAGCAATAAATTCATACTTGTTGATAATTATCTAAGTGTGTATGAATTAAATGAATCAATCAACAGAGAGTTGCAGAATGGATAACAAAACATGACCTGTTGGTATGCTGTCTACAGGAGACACATATTAGACACAAAGACAAAAATCAACTAAAAGTCAAAGGGTTGTAAAAAGTATATCAATCAAATGGCAACCAAAAGATCAGGAATAGCAATATTTGTGATAAAATAGAATTTAAGGAAAAAAAAACCCATAAGAGACAAGGAAGGACATTATATAATGATTAAAGCATCAAACAAACAAGAGGACATAACCATAATCACTATCTATGCTTCCAGTGAAAGAACTCCAAAATACATAATCATTTTGAAAGAAGCTCAACAAAGACACAGAAATACAGAAACACTAAACAACAAAATGAACTTGACCTAACAGACATCTACAGAACACTTCACAACAGCACAACAGTATACATTCTTTAACGTACAGTATACATTCTTTTGCAGCACTCGTGGAACAGTCTCCAGAATAGATCATATGCTAGGCCACAAAGCAAACCTCAGTAAAATTTAAAACATTAAAATACTGCAAAGCATCTTCTCAAATCACAATGCTATAAAATTAGAAACCAACACTAGGAAGATCAGGGGGATAAAAGCAAACACATGGAAACAAAATAACACCCTGCTTAAAAAAATAAAGAAGAAATAAAAAATGAATTAAAAAAATTTTTAAATGAGAATGTAA
>NW_006921894.1:1042023-1046884 GCF_000298275.1 Orycteropus afer afer | reverse complement strand
TATATATATAATCAACCACACTAGAAGTTGGTTCTTTGAAAATACTAGTGAAATCAACAAACCACTGGCATATTTAACAAAGGAAAACAAGGAGAAGATGCAAATAACATGAATAAGAATTTAGATGAGTGGCATTACAACAGAACCAACTGAAATAAAAAGGATACTAATAGGAAACTATGAAGAACTATACTCCAATGAATTTGAAAATCTATATGTAATGGACATATTTCTAGAAACATGCTACCTACCTAATATTAACACAATCTGAGGTAGAAAATAAGAACAGACCCATAACAATAGAAGAAATTGAACAGGTATTTAAAAAAAAAAAAAATCATGATAAGACAGCTTCACTGGCAAATTCCACCAAACATTGAAACACCAATTCTACTCAAACTATTCTAGAGTATAGAAAAGTAAGGAATACTCCTGAATTCATTTTATGAAGCAATCTTGATAGTAAAGCAGGGTAAAGATGCCACTAAAAAAGAAAATTATTTAACAATGCCCTTTGTGGTGGTTATGTTTGTGTGTCAACTTGGCTGGGTCTGGTTGAGTGTCTGGGCAGCTGTTGGTAGTTATTCCCCATGATGAGACTGGCAATCAGCTCCATGGTGGGATCTACCACAAACAGCTGAGTAGCTGCTTTGGGTATGTGGTCTTCTTCCTGTATATAAGAAGCAGCTTTGGGAGTGGTCTCTACCTTATGGCACACTTAGGTCCTGCATGTAGCCATGGCATTGTTTAGCAGCCTGCCATGCTCTGCCAACCTTGGGACTTACAATTGACTTAAATTAATGGCCTTCCATGTGGTTTGGTAACATCGGGACTGTACCTTGTTACTTGTCAACCTTGTGTTTGTCAGCCTCAGCAGGTAGCAGCTGTCTGAGTGAAGAAACGCCTCTAGCTCGAGTGGGCCGGAAACAGGAGGTAGAGCTGGACCCCAAGGTTGAGGGGCTTTCACCCAGCCCTTTGAGCCTGGCACTTTGAACTTGGACTTAAAGACTCCAAACTCCTGTTTGTTAAAGCCATCCCATTTGTAGTATATTCTTGTCAAGAGCAGCACTTTGTTGTTGTTGTTATGTGCTGTGGAATTGGACCTGACTCATAGCAACCCCTCATTGGGTTTCTGAGGCGGTATCACTATGGAAGTAGATTGCCCAACCTTCCTTCTGAGGAGTGGCTGGTGGATTGGAACTGCCAGCCTTCTGGTTAGCAGTCAAGTGCCTTAGGCATTATGCTACCAGAGCTCCTTAGGTAACCAGAATACCCTTCAAAAACATGAATGCAAAACTTCTCAACAAAATCCTAGCCAGTGGAATCCAACACCATAACCAAAAATAATACATCATGACAAAGTAGGTTTCATATCAGGTATACAAATTCCTCCACATTCTTCAATGTTTCACAGATTCTACATTATTCTTTAGTGTTGTGTAGTATTCTGTTTTATATATGTACCACACTTTGGTTATCCATTCCTGCATTGATGGGCACTTAGGTTGTTTCCATCTAAAGAGATGCTATTGTGAATAGCAAATAACAATTGTTTTATTTTTTAAGCTCATTATAAAGTTGGACAGAGTCAATAAACACTTCTTTAGGAGTTTGCATTATAGTATATTTTAGATATTTTTCAAGTTCTTTGTATACTGACTTGCTCCTTCTAACTTCATCTCTAGTGTAGATCAGGCAGTGTTTCTTTCTGGTGTACATACGGTCGGTATGAGTCAGAGCCAACTCGATGGCACCTAACAACAACAACAACAACAACAGTGTAGGAGTGACTGATTAAGGCCTTGGGTTGATGACCACGTGCTTGTAATTTTCCAAGAACAGCATCTTGTACAGAAAGTAGCATGGTGGAATGTGATTTGGGAGAAGTGATAGTGTCTCATGTGGAGTACAGGAACTACATCTTTTGAAATGATGAGATTCTGGTCAGTCATTCAACAATTCACTGGATATCAAATGCTCCCTGAGCCCTAATGGGTGCTGTTTTATCATTTGTTTTACTAAGTAAGTTGTTCGAAGAGATGTCTTATCTTCCTTCTATGGACGAATAGAGTTGGCACATAAGATTAGTGGGCAAATAGTTCTATAGGAGTGTGTGTTTCAAGAAATCAGAATATGAACTGGCCAAGGACATGCAGTCAGAAACCTCATACCAGGGTTACCGGGATGAACAGGTGGACTTTGGACCTGAACAAACCTGAAAAACAGTTTGTCATCCCCACCTTTTCATTGCTTTGGGCAAAAGCCATGTTATTCCCAGGAGGTAGGGTTTTTAACTTCTCCTTGTTGCATGGAATGGGACCATGCAGGTACAGTCCCTAGGCCAGCATGTCTGCAGGCAATGTCTCTTTGTCACCTTCATAAAGAGGCCAGGAGTAGACAAGACTTAGATCCCCATGGGCTTTTGATGCCAGGCTGTGACATTTGGACTTTAGTAAGGAGATTGTGTTTCAATTTCCTAATTCAGTGACTAACTGGAGAATATGGTAAAGTTCCATATTGACACATGGAATTTTTTCTTACTTTTACATACCTGTGTAGTCTCTAGCCCAGCAGAAGGTCTACTAAGCCACAACACTTCCTTATCTCCTCATGTCAGTGGACATCCCTGAGGCTGGGTCTCAAAGCCAGGGTGCAGTCTTCAGTTGAAACTGAATATTGATACATATTTATGCAAATGCAATTGTAGAAACTCCAGCAAAGCCATGTCAGTGGTTCTCTAGGGCTCCCATGCTGCTGTTTACACACAGGAACAACAGTTACAGACACCTGACTTTGGATCAAGCATAGAACATGTGTTTTAGGGTCCTTGTCACACAGAGATCTCTGTACTGGTAGGGGTCCCTTGGTCCCAGAAATGCTACTATATTATCCTGGAATATTGTTCACTCTTCAGCTGAGAGATGAAAACAGATTTCCAAAACACAAAGTCTCTTCTGACCTGAAGAAGATCTGTCATTTGCCATAGTTCATTTAAATGGGAAATGCACTAGAGAAGCAACCTTCTCTAGATAATGAATATTCCTGAGACATGTAGTTTGCATGCCCATACCAACAGCACTCAATTCAATTGTTGATAAGTGTGGTTTGAGTGGAGAAACAGTGTCCAGCTCCAGACTTGACTTTGGCTGAGGGTTGGGCTTTAGGCATTTTCTGTGTGAAGGGGTGTATGACAGAATAGGCAGATGTATGTCCTGTTTGGTCTGGATTGAGAAGGCCAGACAGTCTCCCAGGGACGGCTGAGGTGTGTACAACACTGAGTGAGTCAACTTGTTTCAAAATGATCCCTGAGCTGAACCATCGATGATGACCCCTCCAGGCTAACAGAGGAGACAGCTTGTCTCTGGACAGGAACTTGCAGCCCTTGACATCCACTGTACCTTGGAGAAGACTGACTTCCCACTGGCTTCAACCATTTTTCCCACTAGGAGGCCACTGGCTGCTCTGAGGTCATCTGAAGGAAGGGTGGGCTGATTGAGGTAGATGGATTGGCCTTCTTAGGCTGAAAGTGAGTGATTGGACCATGCTTGGCTTCATTCATTATCTCCACAGTGCCTAAAATGGCACTGCCTACTGCATCTGCTGGGATCGTCCTTTGGTGTTGTGCTCAACTGGCCATTTGCCACTTAGGGGCTTAGCATGCTGCTGATGGGACTTGTGATAATGGAAATGCTGGATGAAAGGGTGGATAAGGCAAAAGGGCTAGGAGCAGCAGGGCTGAAGCCTATGAGCAGCATCGTGCACACACAGAAAGATGACCTTTGCTTTCACAGGGGATGCTATTAGGAAATTAAGGCTGAGGGTTATGTGAGGTTAAGTTTAATACTAGAAATGTTTCAGTATTTTCTCATGCTGTCGCCTCATTTGTGCAAATATGAAACCAAGGCCAGAGAGTTAAATGGTTATACTTTCTTTTAGGAGAGCCAGCCTGGAATGGAGTCCTAATCCTAAGGATTGAATGGGCCTGCAAAGCACCAGCTGTTTTGACCAATTTCCTGTTGGAAGCACAACACACTAATCCCAGTACCTGCTTTGTGGATTTGTTTTTAAGCTTTAGTTAGGATAATATATGTGATGCACCTTGCACACTTCTATTTATTTAATTTTTTAAATTGTGATTTTCTTAAATATTTTTTTCTTTTTTCAGTGTTTCCTACCCTCCTACTTTCTCCCTTGGTAACCAGCAAAGAAAGTTTCCTTCCATATATAAACCTTTCCTTGACTTTTTACAGTAATGAACTAATACAGTATTTGCCCTTCTGTGATTGACTTATTTCACTCAGCAGAATGTCCTCCAAGTTCATCCATATTATGTGGTGTTTTGCAGATTCTACATTATTCTTTTGTGTTGCGTAGTGTGCCATTGTATGTATAAACCATAGTTTGCTTATCCATTCCTCTGTTGATGGGCACCTAGGTTGTTTCCATCTTTTTGCTATTGTAAATAGTACTGGAATGGGTGTGCATTTATCTCTTTTTGTCCTGGCTCTCACTTCTTTAGGGTATATACCTAGTAATGGGATTGCTGGATCAAATGGTATGTCTAATTCCAACTTTTTAAGGATTCGCTATACTGCTTTCCACAGTGGTTGTATCATTTTACAGTTCTATCAGCAGTGTATGAGAGTCCCAATCTCTCTGCACCCTCGCCAGCCTTTGTTATTTTCTGTCTTGCTGACAGCTGTTACTGCTGGGGTAAGATGGTATGTCATTGTTGTTTTGATTTGCATCTCTCTAATGGCTGTTGGTAGCATAGTGGCTAAGACACTTGCCTGCTAACCAGACGGCTGGCGGTTCAAACCCACCAGCCACTCCTTGGAAGGAAGGTTGGGCAATCCTACTT
>NW_006921894.1:1040159-1040767 GCF_000298275.1 Orycteropus afer afer | reverse complement strand
GAGGCATCATGACGTTGTTGTATTTAGATCTCTGTTAACTGTTTATGAAGAGCAGCCAAGGGTGTCTCAGGCTCTTCTTGGTGGCTTTTTATCGTTGGCGCATTGCTGGAGATGGAGGAAGTGGCACTTGCTCAGTAAGTGAAGTCACAGGAAGTGTGGGTGTAGTTGTGTCTTATGCAAATTGTTGTTGTCTCCCACTCAGTTGGACACAAACTATAATTGACTGTCCATTAAAAAACTGAAAGCCCATGGACGTAAAATACACCATGTAATCACACAGGAAGAGTAACCAAAAAAAGAGAAAAGGGAAAAAGAATAAGAAAAAACAAGCAAACCTGCAATGTCTGGGGATTGGGCACTAAGAAGAAAAAAAAAATAGGGAAGGAGAATAATAAATGAAGAAAAAAAATAGGAAGAATGCAAAAAGAAAACAAGAAGTGGTGTTAGTCACGAGGAAAAAAATATGGGGAAAAGAAAAAAAAAAAAAAAACCTTAAATTTTGGGGGTTGGTAGAATTTCAACCAGGTACAGGGAGAAGAAAAAATTCTGAAAACTAGGACCTGGTAGGGGAAGATTAAGAATAATAATAAAAAGGACAATAAGTATTA
>NW_006921894.1:1025932-1026711 GCF_000298275.1 Orycteropus afer afer | reverse complement strand
CATCACAAAAGAAGAAATTGAACAGGTCATCAAAAAATTACCAACTAAAAGAAATCCTGGCCCAGAGGTTTCACAGGAGAATTCTACAAAACATACAGAGAAGAACTGATACCAATCCTACTCAAAGTATTCCAAAACATAGAAAAGGTTGGAATCCTCCCTAACTCATTTTATGAAGCAAGCCTAACCTTGATACCAAAACCAGGCAAACACATCACTCAAAAGGTAAACTACAGACCAATATCCCTCATGAATGTAGATGCAAACATCTTCAAGAAAATCCTAGCCAATAGACTGCAACAACATATCAAGAAAATTATTCATCATGAGCAAGTGGGGTTCATAACAGGTATGCAGGGATGTTTAAACATTAGAAAAGCAATCAGTGTCATCCACCACATAAATAAAACAAAGGAGAAGAACCACATGATCATATCAATTGATGCAGAAAAGGCATTTGATAAAATCCAACCCCCATTCCTGATCAAAATTCCCAGCGAAATAGGAATGGAAGGTTCATTCCTCAACATAATAAAGGGCATTTATGCAAAACCAACAGCCAACATTACCCTCAATGGAGAGAGACTGAAACCATTCCTCTTGCAAACAGGAACCAGACAAGGATGCCCGCTATCACCACTGGTATTCAACATTGTACTGGAATTCCTAGCTATGGCCATAAGTCAAGAAAGGGAAATCAAAGACATCCAAATTGGTAAGGAAGAAGTCAAACTATCCCTATTTGCTGATGATATGATCCTATACCTAGAAAACCCAAG
>NW_006921894.1:1019738-1025022 GCF_000298275.1 Orycteropus afer afer | reverse complement strand
AATAACAAGTGCTGACGAGGTTGTGGAGAGATTGGGACTCTCATACACTGCTGGTCGGACTGTAAAATGGTACAACCATTGTGGAAAGCAGTATAGTGATTCCTTCAAAAGTTGGAATTAGAAATACCATTTGATCCAGCCATTCCATTACTAGCTATATACCCTAAAGAAGTGAGAACCATGACAAGAACAGATATATGCACACCCATGTTCATCGCAGCACTATTTACAATAGCCAAAAGATGGGAACAACCTAGATGTCGATCAACTGCGGAACGGATAACCAAACTCTGGTACATACACACAATGGAATACTATGCAATGCTAAAGAATTATGTAGAATCTGCAAAACACTGCATAATGTGGATGAACTTGGAGAACATTATGCTGAGTGAAATAAGTCAATCACAAAAGCACAAATATTGTATTAGTTCGTTATTGTAAAAATTAAGGAAAGGTTTATCTATAGAAGGAAATTTTCTTTGTTGGTTACCAGGGCTGGGAGGTACAGACAACAAATATGAACTCTTTTGCACATACAGTACTGCGTTGTCAGTGAAGGCAAATATGGTTATATGGGTGGATAGATGGGTGGACAGGCTAAACGATTAGGTATGTCTTTGAAATGGGGAGTGTATTCAAGAACATATATAGTGTTGGCAGACAGTGGTCTTATAATTTTATGTGCATGATCAGAATTACCAATTGTATAGTACATTTGACAAGGGGCAAGGTTGTAGTCACTGCTTGGTCACAGCCAGCTACCCAGAGGGACTGAGGAGTTGAACATGCGGGCTTGGGACCATAGTCGCAGGGGACATCAAGCTCAATTGGCAGAGCATACTATACAAAATATTGTTCCACCTCCTACTTTGGTGAGTAGTGACTGGAATCTAAAAAGCTAGCAAGCTGCCATCTAGATTCAACGATGGGTCTCTCCTCGTCCAGAGCAAAGAAGAATGAAGAAAATAAAAATACATGGAAACAATTAGTCTTAGTGACTGGTACACCATCTGATGTGCAGTCTATACAACTGTGAGACCAGAAGAACTAGATGTTGCCCGGCTATCACTGTCATCCACTTGGAAGGGGATATATGTAGGAGATCCTTGATATAAAGGGAAAACAATGTGGAACAAAACTCAAAATCATTAGGAGAAGGAAAAAAAAATGGTGGGTACCAAGTTTGCTGGTCCAATAGAGCTGGTGGAACCACTGAGACTGTGGCCCCCAGCTGCCCTTCTGTCTTGAATGGAACCCATACCTGTGGTTTGCAGCCAAGCAAAAGTCAGGCATATGAGTTCAACATTTACCTCAAGTAGATACACTCCTTGGAGAGAACAATCATGGGAGAAAGAAGGGCTTCTTATGCACAGGGAGACAGCTCACGGGGCAGGAGTGTATGGAGGGATGGACACTGGGAAGAGGTAACTATGGGGAGAAAATGGGAGGGGAGCTGTTGCATTGTGGTAAACTGTGGTCAATGACATGAGACAAAGTATATGTGACCTGCTGTCTGGAAAGTGAATTTGCTCTGTAAATCTTCACCCAAATCACACACACACACACACACACACACAATAATCAACAAAGCATTGATTCTCCCAGAGAACAGAGAAGCTATCATGGCAGAACAGAACCAGAGATAAAGACATACAACTACAGCACCTGGAAATCAAACCAGATACAGAAGTATCAAAAATGAAATAAAATTACGATATGGAAAACAGGGAAACAGAGATGTGAATTTGTAAAGAAAGATAACAAGAAAGCAATAAGAAAGGAAAATAGCATAGTTGCAGAGCTTCTAAATGGAGAGGAAATCAAGACCAGATAAAGATACAATGGACTGCTTTAAACTTGGGAAGACAAGAATAAATTACAGGGTAAGCTCAAAGAAAATTAATAAACCTTTTCACCAAAATAAGAAAGAAGACAATCATAAAGTCTCAGTAAATACTGAAACAATAGCAACAAAGTATTTGATAAGAAAATCTGCAAAAAAATGAACTCAGCACAGAAAAATATTTTGAACAAAGAAACCATGCACACCACATATAGTCAAAAAGGTGGGGGGAGACAGCAAAATGGCAGCAGCACATTCATACCTACTGGTACATTGAATATAAATGGATTAAATGTACCAATCAAGAGACAGATGCAGGAGAATGGATAAGAAAACATGACCCAATATACGTTGTCTAAAAGAGACATACCTTAGACAGAAAGACAAAAATGATCTAAAAATAAAAGGGTGGAAAATCGTACATCAAGCAAATAGCAAACAAAAAGAGCGGGAGTAGCACTATTAATTTCTAATAAAATATACTTTAGGCAGTCCTTTTCTGCCATGATTGTTTCTCTGTCCAAAAGTCTCCATTTAGCATTTCTTATCAGTATGGTCTGGTTCTTGCAAATTCTCATAATTTCTCTTTATCCAGGAATGTCCTAATTTTGCCATTGTATTTGAGAGACAGTTTTGCTGGATATATAAATCTTGAATGGCAGTTTTTTTTTTTTTTTTCCTTTCAGGGTTTTATTTATGTCATCCCATTGCCTTCTTGCATGCATGATTTCTCCTGAGAAATCAAAGCTTCATCTTATTGATTCTTCTTTGTAGGTGGCTTTCAGTTTTTCCGGAGCTGCTTTCAGGATTCTTTCTTTGTCTGTGATTTTAAAAGGTTTGACTATGATATATCTTGATTTTCTTTTGGGGTTTAGCCTATTTGGTGTTTGTTGAGTGTCTTGAATGGAAATCTGCTCATCTTTCATGATATTAAGGAATATTTCTTCCAACAAATCTAAGACAATTTTGTTTTCCTTTTTTGGTCCCTTCCTGTACTAGAATTCCAGTCATATGTAACTTATTCCTTGTGGAGGTATCCTACATGATTCTCAGGCTTTCTTCAACTTTTGTTGTTGTTGTTCTTTTTTCTGATTATTTGTCTTACAGATTAGTATTGAGAGACTTGGGTTCAGTCTCACTAATTGTGTTTTCCATACATTTAGTTTTACTTTTTTGTCATTCCAATGTGTTGTGTATTTGTGTGATTTTAGTATTGATCTTCTGGATTTCTATTTGCTATTTTTGTGTGGTTTTCATTTATCTTGTCAATCTACTCTTGTATTTATTATTATTATTATTATTCTAGAGTTTTATCTGTGTTTTCCTTACTTTTGTTTGTGATTTCCTTGAACTTTCTCTTAATTCATTGAAGTACCTAAATATACTTATTTATTTATTATTGTGATTTGGGTGAAGATTTACAGAGCAAATTCACTTTCCAGACAGCAGTTCACATATACTTTTTCTCAAGACATTGACCACAGTTTACCACAATGCAACAGCTCGCCTCCCACTTCCTCCTCATAGTTACCTCTTCCCTGTGTCCATCCCTCCATGGATTCCTGCCCCGTGAGCTGTCTCCCTGTGCATAAGAAGCCCTTCTTTCTCCCATGATTGTTCTCTCCAAAGAGTGTATCTACTTGAGGTAAATGTTGAACTCATATGCCTATCTTTTGTTTGGCTGGAAACCACAGGTGTGGGTTCAATTCCAGACCTGAAGGGCAGTTAGGGGCCATAGTCTCAGCGGTTCCACCAGACTCTATCGGACCAGCAAACCTGGTCCCCCCCCCTTTTTTTTCCCTCCAAATGATTTTGAGTTTTGTTCCACATAGTTCTCCCTCTCTATCAAGGATGTCCTATATAGATCCCCTTCCTAGTAGATGACAGTGGCAGCTGGGCACCATCTAGTACTTCTGGTCTCATAGTCGTATAGGCTGCAGATCAGATGGTGTACCAGTCACTAGGAGTAATTGTTTCCATGAATTTTGGTTTGCTCATTCTTCTTGGCTCTGGATGAGGAGAGACCCATCGTTGCATCTAGATGGCAACTTGCTAGCTTTTATGATCCCAGCTGCTACTCGCCAAAGTAGGAGGTGGAACAATGTTTTATATAGTATGTGTGCCAATTGAGCTTGATATCCCCTGTAACTGTGCTCCCAAGCCCACAAGTTCAACTCCTCAGTCCCTCTGGATGGCTGGCTGTGACTAAGCAGTGACCACAACCTTGCCTCTTGTCAACTGTACTATACACCTGGTAAATCTGATCATTCACATAAACTTATAGGACCATTGTCTGGCAACCTTATATATGTGGATACACTCCATATTTCATAGACATACCTAATTGTTCAACCTGTCCACCTATCTATCTACCCATATATCCATGTTTGCCTTCACTGACAATGCAGTACTGTATGTGCAAAAGGGTTCATCTTTGTTGTCTGTACCTCCCATGTACCTCTCTATGTCTTTCTCATCCTCAATGGTGCCATATTGGTCACTCACGTTTGGTATATTGCCCTTCTCTTCACCCAAATCAATACTTATCTCTATCTAACAGCCTTCCTTCCCCTCCCCTCTCAGCCCTGGTAACCAACAAAGAAAATTTCCTTCTATAGATAAACCTTTCCTTAACTTTTACAATAACGGACTAATTCAATAGTTGTCCTTCTGTGATTGACTTATTTCACTCAGTATAATGTCCTCCAAGTTCATCCATGTTATGCAGTGTTTTGCAGATTCTACATTATTCTTGGTGTTGCATAGTATTCAATTGTGTGTATGTACCATAGTTTGGTTATCCATTCCTCAGTTGATGAACATCTAGGTTGTTTCCATCTTTTGGCTATTGTAAATGGTGCTGCAATAAACATGGGTGTGCATATATCTGTTCTTGTTGTGGCTCTCACTTCTTTACGATATATACCTAGTACTGGAATGGCTGGGTCAAATGGTATTTCTAATTCCAACTGTTGAAGGAATCACCATACTGCTGTCCACACTGGTTGTGCCATTTTACAGTCCCATCAGCAGTGTATGATAGAGTCCCAATCTCTCCACAACCTCCCCAGCATTTGTTATTTTCTGTCTTGTTGAACTTTGCTACTAGTGCTGGAGCAAGATGATATCTCGTTGTTTTGATTTGCATCTCTCAAATAGCTAATGATCATGAGCATTTCTTCATACGTTGGCCGTTTGTTGTTGTTACATGGTTCTTCATATATTTGTTGAATATCCTCCTTGGTGAAGTGTCTATTCGTGTCTTCTTCCCATTTTTTAGTTGGATTGTTTTCTTTCTGTAGTTGAGGTGTTGGAGTTTTCTATAAATTCTATAGATAAGTCTCTTGTCATATATGTTATTACCAAATATTTTTTCCCAATCTGTAGGTTCTCTTTTGACTCTTTTGGAGAAGTCTTTGGAAGCACATAAAAATCTAA
>NW_006921894.1:1012358-1018471 GCF_000298275.1 Orycteropus afer afer | reverse complement strand
GATCATGTGGTTCTTCTCCTTTGTTTTATTTACGTGGTAGATGACATTGATTGTTTTTCTAATGTTGAACCATCCCTGACATGAACATGACATGAACCCCACTTGGTCATGATGAATGATTTTCTTGATATGTTTTTGCAGTCTATTGGCTAGAATTTTGTTGGAGATTTTTGCATCTATAATCATGAGGGATATTGGTCTGTAGTTTTCCTTTTGAATGATGTCATTGCCTGGCTTTGGTGTGAAGGTTATACTTGCTTCTTAAAATGAGTTATGGAGGATTCCATCCTTTTCTATGATTTGGAATGGTTTGAGTAAGATTGGTGTCTGTTCTTCTCTGAATGTTTGTAGTCTGGGCCAGGACTTTTTTTAGTTGGTAATTTTTTGATGACCTATTCAATTTGTTCTTTTGTGATGGACCTGTTCAAATCTGTGTTAGTTAAGGTAAGTGGTGTGTTTGTAGAAATATGTCCATTTCTTCCAGATTTTCAAATTTATTGGAGGACGGTTATTCATAGTATTCTGATATTATCCTTTTTATTTCATTTAGTTCTGTTGTGATGTCACCCATTTCATTTCTTATTCATTGAAGTTATTTGTATTCTCTCCATCTTTTCCTTTGTTCAATTTCCAGTGGTTTGTCAATTTTATTGATGTTTTGAAGAAACCAACTTCTGGTCTTAAGTTTTTTCTATAGCTCTTCTATTTTCTGTTTCATTCATTTCTGCTCAAATCTTGATTATTTCCTTTCTTGTTGTGACTGTAGGCTGTTCCTGCTGCTTTTTCTCTAATTGTTGGAGATGTTGGTTTAAAGTGTTGATTTGGGCTCTTCTTTTTGATGTGTGCATTTATTGCTATAAATTGGCCTCTGATCACTGCTTTTGCTTTGTCCCAAAATTTTTTGGTATGTTGTGTTTTCATTCTCATTTGATTCAAGGAATTTTCGAATTTCAATTTTGATTTCTTCTCTTTCCCATTCTTTCTCAAGGAGGGTGTTCAGTATCCATGTGTTTATTCTTTTCGTGTTGATCCTCCTATTGTTGATTTCTAATTTGATAGCATTATGATCTGAGAAGATGCTTTGCAGTATTTCAGTGTTTTTTAATTTACTAAGGCTTGCTTTGTGGCCTAACATATGGTCTATCATGGAAAATGTTCCATGTGCACTGGAGAAGAATGTATATTGTGCTTCTGTTGGGTGAAGTGCTCTGTAGATGTCTATAAGGCCAAGTTAGTGGTTTGTATTGTTTAGCTCTTCTGCATCTTTGTTGAATTTCTTTCCAGTTGTTCTGTCTTTCAAAGAAAGTGGTGTATTAAAGTCTTCCACTATGACTGTGGAGTCATCTATTTGGCTTTTCAACTCTTTTAAAGTCTGATTTATGTATATTCGGGCTCTTTCATTGGGTCCATAGATATTTATTATGGTTATATCTTCATGTTCAATTGATCTTTTAATCATTATATAATGTCCTTCCTTCTCTCGTATGGTGGTTTTTGTTTCAAAGTCAATTTGATCAGAAATTAATATTGCCACTCCTGCTCTCTTACAGTTGCCATTTGCTTGATATATGTTTTTGCACCTTTGATTTTTAGTCTTATTTTTTCTTCATCTCTAAGGTGTGTCCCTTGTAGGCAGCATATTGATGGGTTTTGTTTTCTTATCCAATCTGTAACTCTCTATCTCTTGAGTGGTGAAATTAATCCATTAACATTCAGGGTAATTATTGATAAGTTTGAATTTGTTGGTGTCATTTTCTTATGTGTTTTTTCATGGTGTCCCTGATTTCTTTATTCCATATTATTTTCTGTGCTAAGCTCATAATGTGTATGAGTCATGTTATCATTTCCTTTGTTGCTGTTGTTTTACTATATGCTGAATATTTGTGCTTGTCCTCTTTTTTATTGTGATGTGAAGGTTTATCAGTTTTCTTTGAGGTTACCCTATGATTTATAATTTTATCCCTAAGTTTAGAACTGTCCATTCTATCTTGCAACTTTCTTAACTTCCTCACCATTTAAAAGTTCTGTAACTACACAATCTTTTCCCTCTTTTTGTTCGTAGTTTCCTCACTTGCCAATTGATGTCTCTGGTTCCCTGTTTACAATCTTGTAAGTTCATTTTACTTTGGATATATCCATAGCTCTGGTTTCTGGGTTATGTCATCTTGTGTAATAATGGTCAGTTGTTACTTGCTATTTTTGGTTCTCTGTTCAAAGGACTCCCTCTAGCATGTCTTGTAAGGTTGGTCTGGTTTTAACAAATTCCCTTAGTTTCTGTTTATCTCTGAATGTCCTAATTTCACCATCATATTTGAGGGACAATTTTGCCGGGTATGTAATTCATGGTTGAAAAATTTTTCTGTTTCAGGGTTTTATATTTACTATTCCATTGCCTTCTTGCTTGCATGGTTTCTGCTGAGAAATCAGAGCTTATTCTTACTGGCTTTCCTTTGTAGGTAACTTTTTGCTTTTCCTGTGCTGCTCTCAGGATTCTTTCTTTGTCTTTGGTTTTGATGAGTTTGATGATGATGTGCCTTGGTGATTTTTTTTGGGAGTCTATCCTGTTTGGGGTTTGTTGGACTTCCTGAATGGATGTATCCTCATCTTTCATCTTTTCAGGGAAGTTCTCCTCCAGCAAATCTTGGACAATTTTCTCAGTGGTTTTGTTTTTTTCTTCCTGTTCTGGAATTCCAATGACACGTAACTTATTCCTTTGGATGGTATCCACATGAACCTTAGCCTTTCTTCATTTTGTTTTGATTTTTTTTTTCTGATTGATCCCTTTTTCCAAAGAAGTATTCAGGTATCTGTCTTCAATCTCATTAATTCTGTGTTCTATTACATCAGTTCTGCTCCTTTGCCCTTCCAATGTGTTATTTATTTCTGACAATTTAGTGTTAATCTTCTGGATTTCTATCTGTATACTTAGAATCATTTGTAATTTTTCTTTTTTTTTTCATTTTGTTCTTGTATTTTCTTCCAAAATTCATCTACTGTTTTTTCTGTGTTTTCTTTAGTCTGTCTCTCAGTCCTTTGAAGACACCTGAGTATAATTCTTTTGAATTCCTTATGAGAATGTTCCAATGCTGCTTCTTCCTCAGGGATGTGTTCAGGGTCTGTATCTTTCTGCCTTGTTTGTACCACTTTATCCTGCTTCTTTGTGTGTACGGTGATTGTCTATTGTCTCTGAGGCATCATGGTGTTGTTGTAATTAGATCCCTGTTAACTGTTTGTGAAGAGCAGTCAAAGGTGATTCAGGCTCTTCTTGGTGGTTTTTTATTGTTGGTCCATTGGTAGAGAAGGTGGGAGTGACTCTCTCTCTCAGTAAGTGAAGTTGCAGGAGGTGTGGGTATAGTTGTGTCTTATGGGGACTGTTTTTGTCTCCCACTCAGTTAGACAAAAATTACAAGAGAATAACCATGAAAAAACTTAAAGACTATGGACAAAATACACACAATATTATCACACAGGAACAGTAGCCAAAAAAAAAAAAAAAAAGAGAGAGAGAGAAAAAGAAGAAGAAAAAACATGATAACTTACAATATCTGAGGATAGGGCACTAAGAGAAAAGAAGTAGATAAGGAGAGTAATGAAAGGAAAAGAAAAATGGGAAGAATGCAAAAAGAAAAACAATGAACACGTTTAACCATGAGAAAAATGGGGGGAGGACCTTAAATTAAAAAAAAAAAAAATTCAACCAGGAACAGGGAAAAGAAAAAAATGCTGAAAACTAGGACCTGGGATGGGAAGATTAAGAATAATAATAAAAAGGTCAAAAGCATTAATAATAATAGTTGTTTTGAAAGAGACAAATACAAGCAACGTAATCCCCAGAAAAAATAAAGCAAAAAAGAACAAAATAAAAATAAGAGAGAGAGAAAAAAAAAAAAGAAAGTGGAGGACAGGCCAGTGCACCCAAGCTCCGTCTGAGTACACAGACTGTGATGGAGTTCCTTTGGGCCCAGAAGGTATGTGAGAGTGGGGGATGGTCGCACCTCCATTCACTAAGCAGATGTGGGATGTAAGAGTAATGAGAGGAATGTTGTACCTTTTCAGTCTTTTGGGTCCGGAGTGACCATGGGGTTGCTAGAAAGCAGAACGTGTTCTTAAGCCCCAGGAATCTGTGAAAGCACTGTCTCTTTAAATATCCAAAATAATCAAGCCACTTTTAAACCTTCAAAATGGTGGTGTCTTCCAGACCGGCAAAAGTCCACAGCTCAGCCCGCCTTTCTCTTCACCTTCTCTGTTTATTCCCCAGCCACCGTGCACAGTCCTCCATGCAGTCCCTGGCTAGCAGGGCTGATTTTTAGGTTAATTCTTAGGTCCTATCACCCCTCGGGAATCTCCAAGCTGTCTGTGCCATCGGGATCGCTCAGGATTGCTGCCAGACCGCAGCTGTGTATGTCTCCTTTTTTGGTATTTTTACACAAATTATTCTGCTAGTTGGCGTTTAGTCCACTTCTATATCCTTCCGTTCAAGGTTCAGGGGTCCAGGATTGTCTTCTGTGTCTGTGATAATTGGTTTCCCTTTTCTTTGTTGAAGAGGATGTGTACAGTCTTTCTGCCTAGACTGCCATCTTGCCGGAGACCTATGTAAATATATTTTGAATTTTTTATCTGGTAGCTTCACTAGCATTTCTTTCTCTAGAAGATATTCTATTCCTATATTTTGGTCATTTGTTTGAGTCATCTTGTTTTGTGTGTGTGTGTGTGTGTGTGTGTGTGATTTGACATTTTCTATTGTTTGTGAGAAACTGTCAAATGATTGCATTAATTTGTTGGTTGTATGTCACTTTACTTCATCCTTATTTTTTGTTTTGTTGTATTTTAATATATCCAGACAACAAGGCTGGAGTGTTACTTTGGTGGATAATTTGGCAACACTAGACACTAACAACCTGTCTCCAGGTGGATTTGGCAACAGGTGGCAGTGTGGTTTTGAATCTCTGATCACTGATTGTGCAAAGCAGCTGAGGGCAGATTGACCAAGTGTTGTCCCCCATCTGTCATTGGTACAGTTGTGAATTAACATGTGATGGCACTCACCCAGTGGCTTGCATAATTTTAAATGTGAATTATCACAGTTGTCTCAGTCACCAACCAGTTTGATGCTTCTCACTCTCTCAAGACTGGCATCCTGGTCCTCTTCCAAATGGTATGAATGGATGTTCCATGTCGCATCACCTTTTCAAATCCTGATTTTGTTTCTAGTTTCCTTTATTTAAGCAATAGCAATGTTTTTCATGGTCTATGACTCTACTTCTGTTCATGACCTATTACCATACTTATTACACAAGACTGATGTGACATGGTACTCCATCCCGACTGTTTAGAGAGGGTTAGTTATCACACTCTGCTGTATAGAACAGTGCTCAGCTAAATTACCATATCCCTGATATTTAGAGCAGGGCTCAGCACCACATCTCCACTGTTTCGAGCATAGCTTGGTACCACAACCTCACCGTTTAGAGGAGTGCTCAGTACCATACCCCTCTGTTTAAAGAAGAGCTTAATACCAAACCCTACTGTATATGCATGATTAAAACAGAGCTCATCAGAAATCCATTGTATTAGTTATATAATGGATTTGTTGTTGTAGTTATGTGCCATTGAGTCATCTCTGACTCATAGTGACCCTGTGTACAACAGAATGAAACTGCCAAGTCTTGTGCCAGCCTAATGACCCCTACTATACCTGAGCCCATCCCTGGAGTCACCATGTCAATCCATCTTGTTGAAGGCCTTCCCTTCTTTCACTGACCCTCCACTTTACATTACCTCTGCTTTTCCTTATTCAGAGCATGATTTCTTCTGACAACATGACCAAAGTAGAGGACCCAAAGTCTGTTCATTCTGGCTTCCAAGAAACATTCTGGCTCCACTTTTTCCAGGACAGATTTGTTAGTTCTTTAGCAGTTCCTGGTACTTTCAGCATTCTTCTTCAACACCACAGTTCAAAAGCATCAACTCTTCTTCGGTCTTCTTTATTCATTGTCCAGCTTTCACATACATATGAGGCGATTGAAAATACCATGGCTTGGGTTAGGTGCATCTTAGTCTTCAAGGAAATATCTTTGCTCTTCAACACTTGAAAGAGGTCTTTTACAGCAGAT
>NW_006921894.1:991108-1004968 GCF_000298275.1 Orycteropus afer afer | reverse complement strand
ATCTTCTGTGTCTGTGTTAATTGGTTTCCCTTTTCTTTGTTGAAGAGGGTCTGTGCAATCCTTCTGCCTAGTCCGCCATCTTGCCCCGCCTGCAGTATGTCTTTTGATGTCTTGACTGATGCTTCCATTGGCATTGATTGTAGAAACAAGTAATATGAAGTCTTTGACAACTTTACTCTTTTCTTCATTCATCATGATGCTGCTTATTGGTCCAGTTGTGAGGATATTTTTTTTTTTTCTTTTATATTGAGGTGTAATCCATATTGCAAACTGTATTCTTCAATCTTCATCAGTAAGTGCTTCAAGTCATCCTCACTTTCAGCAAGCAAAGTTGTGTCGTCTGCATACCTCAGGTTGCTAATGAGCCTTCTCCCAATCCTGATGTCACATTTGTCTTCATATAGTTCAGCTTCTTGGGTATGTTCTGCGTACAGATTGAATAAGTATGGTGAAAGGATACAACCCTGACACATTCCTTTCTTGATTTTAAACCATGCATTATCCCCTTGTTCTGTTTGAATGACAGCCTCCTGGTCTAAGTACAGGCTCTTCATGAGTACAATTAAGTGTTCTGGAATTCTCATTCATCTCAATGTTATCCACAGTTTGTTATGATCCATACAATTGAATGCCTTTGTGTAGTCAATAAAATACAAGTAAACATCTTTCTGGTATTCTTTCCTTTGAGCCAAGATCCATCTGACATCAGCAATGATATCCTTCACTCCAGGTCCCCTTCTGAATCCAGCTTGTGTTTCTGGAAGTTCACTGTCAGTATACTGCTACAACCATTTCTGAATTATCTTCACTGAGATTTTATTTGTGTGTGATATCGATATTGTTTGATAATTTCCACATTCTATGGGATCACCTTTCTTTGGAATGGGTACAGTTACGGCTCTCTTCCAGTCAGTTGGCTAGCTAGCTGTTTTCCAAATCTCTTGGTACAGTCAAGTGAGTGCCTCCAGTGCAACATCCATTTGTGGAAACATCTCAATGGGTATTTTTTCAATTCCCGGAGCTGTTTTTCACCAATTCCTTCAGTGCAGCTTCAACTTCTTTCTTCAATACCATTGGTTCTTGATCATATGCCACCTCCTGAAATAAATGATCATCTACCAATTCTTTTTGGTATAGTGACTCTGTGTATTCCATCCATCTTCTTTTGATGTTTCCTCTATCATTCAACATATTACTCATGGAATCTTTCATTATTGCAATTCAAAGCTTAATTTTTTTCTTCAGGTCTTTCAGCTTGAGAAATGCGAAGTGTGTTCTTCCCTTTTGGTTTTCTAACTCTAGGTCTTTGCACATTTTTTTTTTTTTTTTTTTACAATAATTGACTTTGTTTTCTTGAGCTGCTCTTTGAAATCTGCTCAGCTCTTTTATCCTGTCAGTTCTTCCATTTGCTGTAGCTACTGTCCATTCATGGGCAAGTTTCAGAGTCTCTTCTGATATCCATTTTGGTCTTTTCTTCCTTTCCTGTCTTTTTAGTGAACTTTTGCTTTTTTCATGGATGATGTCCTTGATGTCATCCTACAATTCCTCTTTCAGTCATTGGTGTTCAGTGCATCAAATCTGTTCTTTAGATGGTCTCTAAATTCAGGAGAGATATAATCAAGGTCATATTTTGGCTCTCATGGACTTGTTTTAATTATCTTCAGCTTCAACTTGAACTTGCATATGAGCAGTTGATGGTCTGTTCCACAGTCAGCTGCTGGCTTTGTTTTGGTTGAAGATACTGAGTTTCTCCATTGCCTTCTGCCACAGATGTAGTCAGTGTACTCCATCTGGCGAAGTCCACATGTATAGCCACCATTTGTGTTGTTGAGAAAAGGTATTTGCAATGAATAAGTTGTTGGTCTTGCAAAATTCTATCGTGTAGTCTCTAGCATCATTTCTGTCACCAAGGACATATTTTCTAACTACTTTGTTTCCAAGTTTTACATTCCAATCACCAGTGATAATTAACAGATCTTGATTGCATGTTCAATCAATTTTAGACCTCAGGAGTTGGTAAAAATCTTCAGTTTCCTCATTTTTGGCTTTGGTAGTTGGTAAGTAAATTTGAATAATAGTAGGATTAACTGGTCTTCCTCAGAGGCATATGGATATTATACTGGCACTGACATCATTGTACTTCAAGATAGATCTTGACACATTCTTTGTGATGATGAATGCCATGCCATTCTTGTTCAATTTGTCATTCCTGGCATAGAAGATCATATGATCGATGGATTGAAAATGGCCCAAACCAGTACATTTCAGCTCTCTAATGCCTAGGATATCGATCTTTGTGTGTTTCATTTCATTTTTAACAACTTCCAATTTTCCTAGATTCATATTTCATACATTCCATGTTCTGATTATCAATGGATGTCTGCAGCTGTTTCTTCTCATCTTGAGATGTGCCACATCAGCACATGGGGGTCCTGAAAGCTTTTTACTCTTTCCATGTCATTATGGTCAGCTCTTCTTTAAGGAGGCAACCCTCCTCCAGTCATATTTTGAGTGGCTTCTGACTTGAGGGGCTCATCTTCTGGCACTATATTGCACACTGTTTCAGGGCTATTCATAAAGTTTTCCAGTAATATATCAGACAGTATTTCATTGCTGTTGATAAGGTTTTCACTGGCCAGTTCTTTGAGAAGTGTGGATGGCCTCTTCCTTCTTCTATGTCTGTCTTAGTCTGGAAGCTCCACTGAAGCCTATCCACCATGGGTAACCCTGCTGGCATTTGAAACCTTGTTGTCATAGCCTCCAGCCTCCAGCCTCACAGCAACATTCAAGCTACCACAGCACAACAAACTGACAGGCAAGTTTGTCTCCCTTAGCTGTTCCAAGCTACTCTGCTCATTTCCTGGTCTTCCCTGCCTTGCTTGCTTACCAGGCCTGACCCTGGGGCACAAACACCTGCTTTCTTCTGGTCCCAGGGATGGCTTACTGTAGCCTGCTGCCTGGGTGGCTCCACACATGCAAACACCGCCTTCTGCTCATCCTGGCACTGGCTTACTGTGTCCTGACCCCGGGATGGCTCTGTATATAATGGATTAGGCAACCCATATATAATGGGTTAGGGAAAGATTTGTCTACTTCAAATGTCTGTATTTCTTATCTCTAGTAAGATAGCAATTATGTAGTAATACCATAATTCATACATTTTCATATCCAACAACATTTTACTTGCTATTTGGAAAAATTTTGTTTTATAGCAAAAACAAACAACAACAACAACATCAAAAACTATGCTGGTAGCTGTCAGGGAAAAGATGAAAAGCTCTCAGTTTATTCTTTTACAGAACTCATAGTGAAGGATAGAAAACAGATGACTTATTGTAATACAAGATGCCTAAATAATAGCAAAACCCCATATGCCACACACTACTGCGGTGCCCTGTATTTGCATTATGTCGATTAGTTTTTCTATGAGGACTAATGCAGTATATACTATTGCCATCTAATTTTTATAGGTGAGAGGACTGATGCACAGGAAGGTCAAGTGACTTGCCCAAATTACACAGCCATGAAATGCAGAGCCATTCCTCAAATCCAGCCAGTCTTGCACAAAACCACCTTTAAATGGTGCCACATTACCTCTGAAGTCCATTGCTATGGTAAAAATTTGAGGGCAAATAAATCTGAGTTGGGAATCACTTGAAGCTTTGTATCCCATAGTTTACATCTCAGTGTGGCAGGGATAGGTCAGGCCAAGATCTGGCCAGGACTTAAAAGTTTAAAAAAGAGCATTTTAAGGTACATATTTCCATAAATTGACTCTTTTTCTTTAAAGTTTACCAGTCATAATTCAAAGGCGGTGCACAAAAATTCAGTGCAAAGTATGATGCTCAGGGAAACCAAACAATTTGTTCCACTTTGGTGTGATCTTTTTATTTATTATCAAACAGTGTAATGATCTGATAATTTGATATATTTCAAACAACATAAATTAATGCTTAGTTCAGTAGCTTGGAGGTGCTAAGATTCCTTTTTACTCAAGTAATTAATTGAAATTTTTTTATTGTTTTTTGAGTGACAGTTTACAGAGCAAATTTTTTTTTCCATTTACAGTTTATGCACATTTCTTCAGGCAGTGTTTTTTTTTTTAATTTTTATTGTCATTTAAGTGAAAGTTTACAGAGCAAATTCATTTTCCATACAGCAGTTCACATACGCTTTGTCTCATGACATTGACTGCAGTTTCTCACAGTACAACAGCTTCCCTCTCACTTCCACCCCATAGTTACCTCTTCCCTGTGTCCTTCCCTCCCATGCACTCCTGTCACCCAAGCTGTCTCCCTGTGCATACACGGCCCTTCTACTCTCTCATGATTGATTTCTGTAAGGAGTTTATCTACCTAATGTAAATGTTTAGCTCATATGCCTGTCCTTTGTTTGGCTGGAAGCCAGAGGAGTGAGTTCAGTTCCAGACCTGAAGTGCAGCTAGGGGCCATAGTCTCAGGGGTTCCACCACCAGGCTCTATCAGACCAGCAAACCTGGCCCCCACCACCTTTTTTTTTTTTTTTCCAAATGACTTTAGTTTTGTTCCACATTGTTCTCCCACTCTATCCAGGATCCCCTACATAGATCTCCCTCCAAGTGGTTGACAATGGTAGCCAGGCACCCTCTAGTTCTTCCGGTCTCATAGTCATATAGGCTGAGGATTGTCATGCACATTTCTTATTGTGTCATTCACTGCAATCCCCACAATATAACAGCACTCTTCCCACTGCCTCCTTCTGTTTCCTATTTCATTTGTCCTTCTTTCTTATTCCTTTCTATTTCCTTCTCATGGTTATTTTGATTTGCAGCTCTCTCATAGTTAATGCACTGGGCTGTGAAAGACTTCTTATTTATTTTTTTAGTCTGTTGTTTCTTTCTTTCTTTTTTTTTTTAAATTGTAATTTGCTTGAAAGTTTACAGAGCAAATTCATTTTTCATACAACAGTTCACATACACTTTGTCTCATGACATTGACTACAATTTACCCCAATGCAACAGCTTCCTCACACTTCCTCCCAATAGTTACCTCTTCCCTGGGTCTGTCCCTCCATGCACTCCTGCCCCCTGAGCTGTCTCCCTGTACATACACAGCCCTTCCATTCTCCCATTATTGCTCTCTCCAAGGAGTGTATCCACCCCAGGTAAATGTTCAGCTCACATACCTGTCCCCTGCCTGGCTGGAAGCCACAGGTATGCATTCAATTCTAGACCTGAAGGGCAGCTAGGGGTCATAGTCTCAGTGGTGATAGAGCCACCAGGCTCTATCAGACCAGCAAACCTGGTCCCTTTTTTATTTTCCTCCAAGTGATTTTGAATTTTGTTCCACATTGCTCTCCCTCTCTATCCAGGATCTCCTACATAGATCCCCCTTTGAGTGGTTGACAGTGGTAGCTGGGTACCATCTAGATCTTCTAGTCTCATAGTCATATAGGCTGTGGATCACATGGTGTACCAGTTGCTTGGACTAATTATTTCCATGAATCTTTGGTTTTCTCATTCTTCTTTGCTCTGGGTGAGGAGAGACCCATCGTTGCATCTAGATGGTTGCTTGCAAGCTTTTAAGATTCCAGTTGCTTGCCAAAGTAGGAGGTGGAACAATGTTTTGTGTAGTATGTTATGCCAATTGAGTTTGATGTCCCCTGTGACTACAGTCCTGAGCATACAGTTTAAACTACTTGGTCCCTCTGAGTAGCTGGCTGTGACCAAGAAGTGACTACAACCTTGTCCCTTGTCAGCTCTACTATACACCTGGATATTCTTATAGAATATACAAATACACTTGTAGAACCATTGCCTGCCAATCCTATATGTGGTCTTGGGTACACTCCCCGTTGCATAGACATACCTAATAGTTCAACCTGTCTGCCCATCTGTCCACCCATGTACACATGTTTCCCTTTACTGACAACACAGTATTATGTATGCAAAAGGGTTCATCTTTGTTGTCTCCACCTCCCATGTAGCTCTCTATATCTTCCTCTTCTTCAGTGCCATCACGTTGATCACTCACATTTGGTACATTGCCCTTCTCTTCACCCAAATCAATACTTATCTCTACGTGTCTAACAGTGCTCCCTCCCCTCCCCTCCCACCCCTGGTAACCAACAAAGAAAATTTCCTTCCATATATAAACCTTTCCTTGACTTTTACAGTAATGGACTAATACTATATTTGTCCTTCTGTGATTGAGTTAAGTGAAAGACTTCTTTAAAGTGTTAAAGAGCAAAGATGTCACTTGAAGACTAAGGTGCACCAAGCCATGGTATTTTCAAAAGCATCATATGTGTGCTGAACAAGGAATAAATAAGGAAGACCTAAGAAGAATTGATGCATTTGAATTATGGTGTTGGCAAAGAATATTGCAAATAATGTGAACTGCTAAAAGAATGAAATATCTGTAATCGAAGAAGTGCAGCCAGAATCCTCTTTTTAAGTGTGTATGACTAGACTTTGTCTCTCATGTTATGGTCATGATATCTGGAGAGACAAGTTCCTGTAAAAGGATATCATGTTTGGTAAAGTAGAGGGTCAGTGAAAAAGGGGAGAACCCTCAACAAGTTGGATTGACACAGTTGCTGCAATGATTGGCTCAAATATATTAACAATTGTGAGGATGGCGCAGGACAGGGCAGTGTTTCATTCTCTTGTGCGTGGGGTCACTGAGTTGGAACTGACTCAGTGGCATTTAACACATACACACAATGGTTAACGATTGTGAACATTTTTTCATGTGTTTCTTGGCCACCTGAATATCTAGTGAAGTGTCTGTTTATTCTCTCTTCCCATTTTTTTAATTGGATTGTTGGTCAGTTTGTGGTTGAGGTGTTAAAATTTTAGAGATTAGTCCCTTGTCTGATATGTTACTACCCACAACTTTTCCCCCAGTGTGTACATTCTCTTTTACATCTCTGGTGAAGTCTTTTGATGCATATAAATGTTTAATTTTCAGGCGGTCCTAGTCATCTAGTTTGTCTTCTGCTGCTTGTGTGTTCTTAGTTCTTTGTGATAGTGTATTTATGCCATGTATTAGGGCCTCTAAGTTTGCACCCACTTTTTCTTTGATCTTTATAGTTTTAGGTTTCGTTTTAGACTTTGATCCATCTTTGGTTAACTTTTGTGTATGGTGTGAAATAAAGATCTTCATTTTTCTGCAAGTGGATATCCAGTTTTTCCAGCACTATTTGTTAAAGAGACAATCTCTTCCCCATTTAATGGATTTCTGCCCTTTATCAAAGATCAGCAACCCATAGGTGAATGGATTTACTTCTGGATTCCAAGTTTTGTTACATTGGTGTATATGCCTTCCACGGTACCATTACCAGGCTATTTTGACTACCATATCTGAATATTAGGTTTTGAAATCAGGAAGTGTGAGGCCTCCTATTTTGTTCTTCTTTAGCGCTGCTTTGCTTATCGGCAGTCTCTCACTTTTCCATATAAAATTGATAATTAGTGTTTCCATTTCTTTAAAAAATGATGGAATATGGATTGTGATTGTATTATATCTATAGATCACTCTGAGTAATATTGACATTTTCAAAATGTTAAGTCTTCCTATTCATAATGATTGTGTATTTTCCCATTCATGTAGATATCTCTTTGTTTCTTATAATAGTCTTTTATAGCTTTCTTTGTAAAGGTCTTTTGGTCTCTAGTTAGATTTATTTCTAAGTACTTCTTGCTTTGGCTATTGTAAATGGTATTGTTTGTAGAGGAAGTTGACGAATTGTTGTATGTTCATCTTGTACCATGCCATTTTGCTAAATACCTTCTATTAATTCCTGTAGTTTTCTTGTTGAGTCTTTAGGATTTTCTCTATATAGCATCATACTATCTGAAAATACATACAGTTTTTCTTTGCCAATTTTGATGCCTTTTATTCCCTCCCCCCTTTTTTATTGTGCTTTAGGTGGAAATTCACAGAGCAGAGTGTGTATCAACATTTTGTGTACTTTTAGTTTCACTCCCCATTTACCATCCCCAACCCTAACCCACTCTCCTCCCCTCCCTTCCCAGTACCCCCTCTCCCTGTGCCCCTCATAGTTATGAACTCCTGTGTGTCCTGCATTTCCTCCATGTGAGTGTTGCTCCTCTGGTGCCCCGTGGTCAATTGCTCCAAGGGATGCATCTCCATGGAGTATGTTGGTGCATCACCCAGGGTTGAGTGGTCTATTTGTATGTCTTGTTTACTATTGGTCTGAGAGCCAGCCCCTGGGAGTGAGTTTTGTTCCAGACCCAAAGTGTATCCCTAAAACAAAACTCACTGCCAGTGAGTCAGATCCAAATCACAGTGACCCCTCCTTGGATTTCCAAGGCAGGATCACTATGGAAGTAGATTGCCGTAATCTTCCTTCCAAGGAGTGGCTGTTGGGTTTAAACCGCCAGCCTTCTGGTTTTTTTTGGGGTGTCACAACAGACTCCATCCGACCAATAGTTCTGGGTCATTATTGTGTTTTTGGATTTTGTTCCATGTTTTTCGTCCCACTCTATCCAGGATCTCCAGTTTTTATCCTTTCTTGACTGGTTGGCATTGGTAACCAGGCACCATCTAGTTCTGGTCTCAAGTTCCATCATGTCCTAGGGCTGATTTCTTTGAAATGCCCTTTGTTTTTTGCACTTATCTTCACTTCTGATGATAGGAGACCATTAGCTGTATCTTAGATGGCCACTTGAGAGCTTTTAAGACCCCAATTACTACTCACTGATGTAGGTTGTGGAACAAGATTTTTATGTATTTTGTTGTGCCAGTTGAGGCTGGTGTCCCTCAATACTATGGTCCTGAATTGACAGATCCCTTGACTGTCTCTCCCACAGTGTCTATGTTTGTCTTCTGTTATTTCTGTAAGGATTGCAGGTATTTTTTTATCACTGGAATCTGTGCAAGATTAGCCTTAGCTGAATCTATCCTTGGTCTAGAGTATACTCCTGTTTACTGACCCCCAACTGATCTTCTCAGATGTTTATATGTTTATCTGTAGCCTGGTGTTTAGTGTTAATGGTAATGCAGTACTGTAGATATACTGGTACTAGCCTGTGTCATCTATATCTCATGTGCTCATTTCCCTTTCTTATCTTACTGTTCTGGCTATGACTTCCAATATAATATTGAATGTTATTGTTTTTAAGTGCCGTCATGTTGGCTCCAACTCATAGCGACCCTATGAACAACAGAGCAAAACATTGCCTGGTCCTGCACCTTCCTCACAATCCTTGCTATACATGAGCCCATCATTGCAGCCACAGAGTCTATCCATCTTGTGGAGGGTCTTCCCCTATGTTTCTGATCCTCTACCAAGCACGATATCCTTCTCCAGGGAATGGTCCCTTCTGACAACATGACCAAAGTAGGTGAGATGAAGTCTGGCCATTGCAGCTATACTTCTTCCAGGAGAGATTTTTTCATTCTTCTGGCAGTCCATGGTATTTTCAGTGTTCTTCACCAACACCACAATTCAAAAGCATCAATTCTTCTTCAGCCTTTTTATTCATTGTCCAACTTTAACATGCATATGGGGCAATTGAAAATATTGTGGCTTGGGTCAAGCTTACATTGATTTTCAAAGTGACATCTTTGGTCTTTAGCACTTTAAAGAGGTCCCTTGCAGCAGATTTGCCCAGTGTAATATGACATCTGATATGTTGGCTGCTACTTTCATGGGTGTTGATTATGGATTGAAGTAAAATGAAATCCCTGACAGCTTCAATCTTGTGTCCATTTATTGTGATGTTGTGTATTGGTCCAGTTGTGAGAATTTTTGTTTTCTTTATGTTAAGGTGTAATACATATCGAAGGCTGTAGTCTTTGCTCTTCATCAGTAAGTGCTTCAAGTCCTCTTCACTTTGAGCAAGCAAGGTTGTAACATCTTCATATGACAGGTTGTTAATGGTCCTTCAGTCCTCATGTCACATTCTTCATCATGTAGTCTAGCTTCTTGTGCTACTTCTTAGCCCACATACTGAATAAGTATGGTTAAAGGATTCAACCGTATATACACCTTTCCTTATTTTAAATCATACAGTGTCCTCCTTGATCTGTGTACAGGTTCCTTATGAGCATGATTAAGTATTCTGGAATTCCTGTTCTTAGCAATGTTATCCATAATTGTTATGATCCACACACTCAAATGCCTTTGCATCGTCTATAAAACACAGGTAGACATCTATCTGGTATTTTTTGCTTTCAGCCAAGATCCACCTGACATCAGCAATGATATCCCTCATTCTACATCCTTTTCTGGGAGCTCTGGTAGCATAGTGCCTAAGACACTTGACTGCTGACCAGAAGGCTGGCAGTTCAAACCCAACAGCCACTCCTTTGAAGGAAGATGGGACAATTTTCTTCCGTAGTGATACTCCCTCGGAAACCCAAGGAGGGGTTACTATGAGTCGGGTCAGACTCGATGGCACATAACAACAACAATAGCATCCTCTTCTGAATCCAGCTTACATTTCTGGAAGTTCCCTGTCAATATACTGCTGCAATTGTTTTTTAATTATCTTTTGAAAGATTTTACATGTGAGCGATATTAATAATATTGTTTGATATTTTCCACATTCTGTTGGATCACCTTTCTTTTCAATGGGCACAAATATGGATCTCTTCCAGCTGGCTGGTCAGGAAGCTGTCTTCCAAATTTCTTGACATAGACTAGTAAGTGCCTCTAGTGCTACATCAGCTTAGTGAAAAATCTCAGAGGGTATTTGTTCAATTCCTAGAGCCTTCTTTTTCTGCCAATTCCTTCATTGTAGCTTGGGTTTTTTCCTTCAGTCCCATAGGTTCTTGATCATATGTTACTTCCTGCATTGATTGAACATCGACCAGTTCTTTTAGTAGAGTGACTGCGTATTTCTTCTATCTTCTTTTTATGCTTCTTATATCATTTAATATTTTGCCCACTGAATCTTATACTATTGCAATTTGAGGCTCGGATTTTTTCTTCAATTCTTTCAGCTCGAGAAATGCTAAGTGTTTCCTTCCCTTTTGTTTTTCTAATTCCTGGTCTTTTGCACATTTCATTATGATATTTTATTTTGTCTTCTTGAGCTCCCTTTTGAAGTCTTAGATTCAGCTCTTTTATTTCTTCATATCTTCCATTCACGTTAGCTCCTGTCCATTCAAGAGTAAATTTCAGAGTCTCTTCTGACATTGATTTTGGTCTTTTCTTCCTGTCTGTGTTTTTTTAATGACATTTTGCTTTCTTCATGTATGAAGTTCTTGTTGTCATCCCACAACTCTGGTCTTTGGCCATTGGTATTCAGTGTGTCATATCTATTCTTCAGCTATCTGTGCATTCAGGGGGGATATACTCAAAGTCGGAAGCTCTGGTAGCATAGTGCCTAAGGCACTTGACTGCTAACCAGAAGGCTGGCGGTTCAAACCCACCAGCCACTCCTCGGAAGGAAGATGGGGCAATCTACTTCCGTAGTGATACTGCCTCGGAAACCCAAGGAGGAGGGGTCACTGTGAGTCGGGACTGACTTGACAGCATATAACAACAACAGCAACAACAACATACTCAAGGTCATATTTTGACTGTCGTGGACTTGTTTTAATTTTTTAAACCTGCATGTAGGCAATTAATGATCTGTTCCACAGTCAACTCCTGGCCTTGTTTTGACTGATGATATTGATCTTCTCCATTGTTTTTTTCCACATATGTAGATGATTTTATTCCTGTGTATTCCATCTGGTAAGGTCCACATATATAGTTGCTGTTTATGTTGTTGGTAAAGAGTATTTGCAACAAATAAGTTGTTTGTTTTGCAAAATTCTATTATGCGATATCTGACTTCATTTCTATCACCAATTTTTGAACTACCAATGTTGCTTCTTTGTTTCCAACTTTTACATTCCAGTCACCTGTAATTATTAACACATGTTGATTGCACATTTGGTCATTTTGAGATTGCAGATTTAGGTAAAAATGTTTTACAGTATTTAGGAGGAATGATGATAAAAACAAACCTTCCTTGTCTCATTCCTGTTCACAAGGGGAATGTTTTCAGTCTCTCTCCACTGAGCATAATGTAATAATACACATCTGTTTTGTGTATATGCCCTTAATTATATTGAGGAAATTCCCTTCAACTCCTATTTTGCTGTGTGTCTTTATCAGTAGTGGGTGTTGGATTTTGTCAAATGCCTTTTCTATATCAGTTGATGTTATCAGGTGGCTCTTTTCCTTTGTTTTATATGTGTGGTGGATTATGTTGATAGTTTTTCTAATACTGAGCTAAATTTGCATAAATGGTATGAATCCCATTTACTGAGGATGGATTATTTTTTGATATGTTGTTGGATTCTCGGACTCTGGTGGTGTAGTGCCTAAGCCATTTGACTGCTAACCAGAAGGCTGCAGTTCAAACCCACCAGCTACTCCTCAGAAGAAAGACTGGGCAGTTTACTTCCATAGAGATACTACCTTGGAAACCCAAGGAGGGATCACAATAAGTTAGGATCGACTCGAAGGAAGTGAGTTTGGTGTTTTGGAGTTTGTTGAATTTTACTGTCTAGGATTTTTTTGTTGTTGTTGAGAAATTTTGCATTTATGTTCATGCAGGATATTGCTCTATAACTTTCAGTTTTAATGGTGTTTTTGCCTGATTTTTGTATCATTTTGTGCTTGTTTCATAGAATTAGTTCAGGAGTTTTCCATCCTTTTCTATCTTCTGAATGAATTTGAGTAAAATTAGTGTCAGCTGTTCTCTGAATCTTTGATAGAATTCTCTAGGGAAGCCATTTGAGCTAGGATGTTTTTGTTGAATTTTTTTTTAATGTTGTTGTTGTTGCTAGGTCCTGTCAAGTCATCTCTGACTTATAGCAACCCTATGCACAGCACAATGAAACACTGCCCAGTCCCACACCAGCTCCATGATCCTTGCTATCCTTGAGCCCATTGCCACAGCCACTGTGTCAATCCATCTCATTGAGGGCCTTTGCCTCCTTTGTCGACTGTCCACCTTATGAAGCATGACATCCTTCTCCAGGGAATGGTCCCTTTTAACAACATGACCAAAGTAGGTGAGACGAAGTCTGGCCATTCTCACTTCCAAGGAGCACTCCGGCTGCACTTTCTCCAGGATAGACTTCTTAGTTCTTTTACCAGTCCATGGTACTTTCACCATTTGCCAGCACTACAACTCAAAAGCATCAACTCTTCTTCGATCTTCCTTATTCATTGTCCAGCTCTCACATGCATATGAACAATTGAAAATACCATGACTTCTTTCAGGTGCAGTTTAGTCCTCAAGGAGACATCCTTGCTCTTCAGCACTCAAAAGGTCCTTTGCAGCAGATTTGCCCAGTGCTATATGTTGTCTGATGTCCTGACTGCTGCTTCCATTGGTGTCGATTGTAGAACCAACCAATGTGAAGTCTTTGACAACTTCAGTCTTTTCTCCATTTATTGTGATGCTGCTTATAGGTCCAGTTGTGAGGATTTTTGTTTTCTTTATTTTGATATGTAATCCATACTGCAGACTGTATCTTTAATCTTCTTCAGTAAGTGATTCAAGTCATCCTCACTTTTAGCAAGCAAAGTTGTGTTCACCATATCGCAGGTTGTTGATGATGCTTCCTCCAATCCTGATGCCATGTTCTTCATATAGTCCAGGTTCTCGGATTATTTGCTTAGCATGCAGATTGAATAAGTATGGTGAAAGGGTACAACCCTGACATACTCCCTTCTTGATTTTAAACCATGCAGTGTCCCCTTGTTCTGTTTGAACAAAAGCCTCCTGGTCTATGTACAGGTTCTTCATGGGTACAATTAAGTGTTCTGGAATTCCCATTCTTCTCAATGTTATCCACAATTTGTTATGATCCACACAATCAAATGCTTTTGCATAGTCAATAAAAC
>NW_006921894.1:988366-989746 GCF_000298275.1 Orycteropus afer afer | reverse complement strand
GGTTTTCTTCATTCTTCTTTGCTCTGGATGAGGAGAGACCCATCATTGCATCTAGATGGCAGCTTGAAAGCTTTTAAATTTCCAGTTGCTCCTTGTCAAAGTAGGAGGTGGAACCATGTTTTGTGTCATATGTTATGCCAACTGAGCTTGATATCCCCGGTGATTATGGTACTGAGCCCACAGGTTCAACTATTCAGTCCCTCTGGGTTGCTGGCTGTGACCAAGAAGTGACTACAACCTTGCCCCTTGTCAGCTTTACTATACACCTAGGAATTCAGATCATACAAATAAACTTATAGGATCATAGTCCACCAACTCTATACATGGTCTTGGGTACACTCGCTGCTTCATAGACATACCTACTTGTTCAGCCTGTCCACCTTTCTATCCACCCATATACCCGTGTTTTCCTTCACTGACAATGCAGTATGTATGTGCAAAAGGGTTCATCTTTGTTGTTTGTACCTCTCATGTACCTTTCTATGTCTTTGTCTTCCTCAATGCCATTATATTGATCACTCACATTTGGTACATTGCCCTTCTCTTCAGCCAAATCAGTACTTATCTCTACATATCTAACAGTGTTCTCTCCCCTCCCCTCCTACCCTTGGAAACCAACAAAGAAAATTTCCTTCCATAGATAAACCTTTGCTTGACTTTTACAATAATGGACTAATATGATATTTGTCCTTTTGGGATTGACTTATTTCACTCAGCGTAATGTCCTCCAAGTTCATCCACATTATGCGGTGTTTTGCAGATTCTACATTGTTCTTTAGGGCTGCAGAGTATGCCATTGTGTGTATGTCCCATAGTTTGATTATCTATTCCTCAGTTGATGGACACCTAGGCTGTCTCCATCTTTTAGGTATTGTAAACAGTGCTGCAATGAACATGGGTGTGCATATGTCTATTCTTGTCATGGCTCTCACTTCTTTAGCATATAAGCCTAGTGCTGGATTGGCTGGATCAAATGGAATTTCTAATTCCAACTTTTGAAGGAATTGCCATACTACTTTCCACAATGGTTGTACCATTTTACAGTCCCAACAGCAGTGTATGAGAGTCCCAATCTCTCCACATCCTCGCCAGCATTTGTTATTTACTGTCTTGTTGTAATTTGATACTAGTGCTGGAGCAAGATGGTATCTCATTGTTGTTTTGATTTGCATCACTCTAATAGCTAATGATTATGAGCATTTCTTCATGTTTCTTGGCCGCTTGAATATCCTCCTTGGTGAAGTGTCTATTCATGTCTTCTGCCCATTTTTTAATTGGATTGTTTGTCTTTTTATTATTGAGGTGTTGGAGTTTTCTATAAATTCCAGAGATAAGTCCCTTGTCAGATATGTCATTACCAAATATTTTTTCCTAATCTGT
>NW_006921894.1:983492-985823 GCF_000298275.1 Orycteropus afer afer | reverse complement strand
GAGATGGATTGATATGGTGGCCACAATGATGGGCTCAAGTATAGCAGGGATTGTGGGGTGGCGCGGGATCGGGCAGTGTTTCATTGTGCTGTGGGTGGGGTTGCTATGAGTCGGAAACAACTTGATGGCACTTAACAACAACAACAACAAAGATTAAATTTTTGTGTGCTTCCAAAGACTTCTCCAAGAGTCAAAAGAGAACCTACAGATTGGGAAAAAGTATTTGGTAATGACATATCCAACACGGGACTTATCTCTAGAATTTATAGAAACTCCAACACCTCAATAACAAAAAGACAAACAATCCAATTAAAATATGGGCAGAAGACATGAATAGACAATTCACCAAGGAGGATATTCAAGCGGCCAAGAAACATATGAAGAAATGCTCATAATCTTTAGCTATTAGAGAGATGCAAATCATAACAACAATGAGATACCTTCTTGCTTCAGCACTAGTAGCAAAGCTCAGTGAGACAGAAAACAAATCCTGGCGAGGATGTGGAGAGATTGGGACTCTGATACACTGCTGGTGGGACTGTAAAATGTATGGTGATTCTTTCAAGATGGAACTAGAAATACCATTTAACCTAGCTATTCCATTACTAGGTATATACCCTAAAGAAGTGAGAGCCAAGACAAGAATAGACGTATGCACACCCATGTTCATTGCAGCACTATTTACAATGGCCAAAAGATGGAAACAACCTAGGTGTATATCAACTGAGGAATGGATATCCAAACTATGGTACATGCACACAATGGAATACTATGCAACCCTAAAGAATAATGTGGAATCTGCAAAATATCACATAACGTGGATGATCTTGGAGGACATTATGCTGAGTGAAATCAGTCAATCACAAAAGTACAAATATTGTATTAGTCCGTTATTGTAATAGTTAAGGAAACCTTTATCTATGGAAGACCATTTTCATTGTTAGTTACCAGGGGTGGGAGGGGAGGGGAGGGAATACTGTTAGATAGAGATAAGTTTTGATTTGGGTGAAGAAAAGGGCAATGTACCTAATGTGAGTGACCAATATAGTGGCATTGAGGAAGAGAAAGCTATAGAGAGGTACGTGGGAAGTACAGACAACAAAGATGAACCCTTTGCGCATAGAGTATGGTGTGGTCAGTGAAGGCAAACACAGGTATATGGGTGGATATATGGGTGGACAGGTTGAAAGATTAGATATGTATATGAAGTGGAGAGTGCACCCAAGAACATGTATAGTGTTGGCAGAAAGTGGTCCAATAACTTTATGTGTATGATCTGAATTCTCAGCTGTATAATGGGGCTGACAAGGGGCAAGGTTGTAGTCACTGCTTGGTCACAGCCAGCTACCTAGAGGGACCAAGTAGTTGAACCTGTGGGTTTGGGACCATAGTCACAGAGGACATCAAGCTCAATTGGCATAACATACTACACAAAACATTGTTCCACCTCCTACTGTGGCGAGTAGCAGCTGAGATCTTAAAAGCTTGCAAGCTGCCATCTAGATGCAGCAATGGGTCTCTCCTCGTCTAGAGCCAAGAAGAATGAAGAAAACCAAACGTTCATGGAAACAATTAGTCTTAGTGATTGTGCAGCCCCACAATAGTCACTG
Source organism: Orycteropus afer afer (assembly GCF_000298275.1). Taxonomy (NCBI): domain Eukaryota; kingdom Metazoa; phylum Chordata; class Mammalia; order Tubulidentata; family Orycteropodidae; genus Orycteropus; species Orycteropus afer. The sequence goes on along the minus strand of NW_006921894.1, from coordinate 984,213 downwards.
CAGCCTATATGACTATGAGAATAGAAGAAATAGATGGTGCTCAGCTACTACTGTCAATCACTTGGAAGAGAATTTTTGTAGGAGATCCTGGATAGACAGGGATAACAATGTGGAACAAAACTCAAAATCATTTAGAGAAAAAAAGAAAAGTGGGAAACAGATTTGCTGGCCTGATGGAGCCTGGTGGAACCACTGAGACTATGGCCCCTAGCTGCCCTTCGGGTCTGGAATTGAACACACACCTGTGTCTTCCAGCCAAACAATAGACAAGCATATCAGTTGAGCTTTTACCTGAGGTAGATACACTCCTTGGAGAGATTAAGCATGAGAGAAAGCAGGGCTGCTTATGCACATTGAGACAGCTCAGGTTGCAGGAGTGCATGGAGGGATGCACACAGGGAAGAGGTAACTATCAGGAGAAAGTGTGAGGGGAGATGTTTCATTGTGCTAAATCGTGGTCAATGTCACTAGACAAAGTGTATGTGAACTGCTGTATGGAAAGTGTTTTTGCTCTGTAAATTTTCATCCAAATAACAATAAAAAAAATCAATTTGATCAGAAATTAATATTGCAACTCTTGCTCTTTTACAGTTGCCGTTTGCTTGATACATCTTTTTCTAACCTTTGATTTTTAGTCTGTTTTTGTCTTTGTCTCCCAGGTGTGTGTCTTCTAGGCAGCATATTGATGGATTTTGTTTTCTTATCCAGTGTGCAACTCTCC
>NW_006921894.1:981594-983328 GCF_000298275.1 Orycteropus afer afer | reverse complement strand
TTTTTATTGTGATGTGAAGGTTTATCATTTTTCTTTGAAGTTACCCAGTGATTTATAATTTTCTCCCCAAGATTACAACAGTCCATTCTATCTTGCAGCTCTCTTGACTTCCTCACCATTTAGAAGTTCTGTAACTACACAGTATTTTCCCTCTTTTTGGTTTGTAGTTGTCCTCATTTGCCAATTACAGTCTCTGGGTCCTTGTTTAAAATCTTGTAAGCTTATTTTACTTTGGATATTTCCATAGGTGTGGTTTCTGGGTTATGTCATCTTGTGTCTTAATGGCGGTTGTTATTTGCTATTGGTTCTTTGTTCAAAGGACTCTCTTTAGTATCTCTTGTAAGGTTGGTCTGGTTTTAACAAATTCCCTTAGTTTCTGCTTATCTGGAAATCTCCTAATTTCACCATCATATTGAGGAACAATTTTGCTGGGTATACAATTCTTGGTTGAAAATTTTTCTCTTTCAGGGTTTTATATATTTTATCCCATTACCTTCTCGCTTGCATGGTTTCTGCTGAAAAATCACAGTTTATTCTTACTGGTTGTCCTTTGTAAGTAACTTTTTGTTTTTCCTTTGCTGCTTTCAGGATTCTGTCTTTGTCTTTGTTTTAATGAGTTTGATGATGATATGTCTTGGTGATTTTCTTTTGGGGTCTGTCCTGTTTGGGGTTCATTGGACTTCCTGAATAGATGTATTCTCATCTTTCATCATATCAGGGGAGTTCTCCTTCAACAAATGTTGGACAATTTTCTCAGTGGTTTTGTTTTTCTCTTCCTGTTCTGGAATTCCTATGACTGTATGGAATTCCATAACAATGTAAGTTATTCCTTTTGATGGTATCCCACATGAACCTTAGGCTTTCTTCATTTTGTTTTGATTTTTTTCATGATTAATATTTTTCCAAAGAAGTATTCAGGTATTTGTCTTCAGTCTCATTAATTCTCACTTCCATTGCATCAATTCTACTCCTTTGCCCTTCCAATGTATTATCTATTTCTGACAATTTAATTTTAATCTTCTGGATTTCTATGTGTAGATTTAGAATTATTTCTAATTTTTAATTTATGTTGTCATTTTGTTTTTGTATTTTCTTCCTAAATTCTTCTAGGGTTTTGTTTGTGTTTTCCTTGGTCTGTCTCGCAATCCTTTGAAGATACCTAAATATAATTCTTTTGAATTTCTTATCAGACAATTCCAATGCTCCTTCTTCTTCAGGGATGTGTTCTGGATCTGTATACTGCTCCCTTGTTTCTGCCACTTTATATTGCTTCTTTGTGTGGACTGTGATGATCTGTTGTCTTCGAGACATTGTGGTGTTGTTGTTTTTAGATCTCTGTTAACTGTTTGTGAAGAGCAGTCAAGGGTGATTCAGGCTCTTCTTGGTGGTTTTTTTATCGTTGGCCTGTTGGTGGAGAAGGAAATGGTGGCTCTCACTCAGTAAGTGGAGTTGCAGGAGGTGTGGGTGTAGTGTGTCTAATGGAGACTGTTGCTGTCTCCCACTCAGTTAGACAAAAATTATAATTGAATAACCATCAAAGTAGTAAGAGCACATGGACAAAAAATACACCATGAAATCACACAGGAGCAGTAACCAAAAAGGGAAAAAGAAAAAAAAAAAAAAACAAGAGAATCTGCAATATCTGGGGATAGGGCCATAAGAGAAAAAAGGTAGAGAAGGAGAATAATGAAGGAAAAATGCAAAAAGAAGAACAAGGAACAGGGTTTACCATGT
>NW_006921894.1:971763-981494 GCF_000298275.1 Orycteropus afer afer | reverse complement strand
AAAAAAAAAAAAGAAAGAGGGAAAAAAAAAAAGAAAGAAATCGGAGGAGGGCAGGGCTCCCAGTCTACGTCCAAGCACACAGATTGGGATCAAGTTCCTGTGGGCCCAGAAAGTGGGTTGAGTGAGGGATGGCCTCACATCTGTTCACCAAGCAGGTGTGAGGTATAAGAGTAACAAAGGGAATGTTGCATCTTTCCAGCCATCCAGGTTCCGGAATGTCCTTGTGGTTACTGGCAAGTGGATCTGTTCTTAAGTCCCTGGAATCTGGGAGAATGCTGTTGCTTTAAATATCCAAAATGGTCCAGCCACTTGTAAACATTCAAACTGGCTGCTCCCTCTGGACTGGTAGAAATCCACGCCTCAGCCCACCTTCCTCTCCGCTGCTGCTTCTCTTTTTATTCCCCAGCCACCAGAGCAGTCCTCCATGCTGTCAGTGGCTAGCAGGGCTGATTTTTAGGTTAATTCTTAGGTCCTACCACCACTTGGGAGGAGCTTTGGTAGTGTGGTGCCTAAGGCAGTTGATTGCTAACCAGAAGGCTGGCGGTTCAAACCCACCAGCCACTCCTTGGAAGGAAGATGGGGTAATCTACTTCCATAGTATGTTGTTGTTGTGTGCCATCGAGTCCATAGTTATACTGCCTCAGAAACCCCAGGAGGGGTCACTATGAGTCGGGTCTGACTCGATAGCACATAACAACAACACAACAACCACCACTTGGCAATCTCCAAGCTGTCTGTGCCGTCAGGATCACTCAAGATCACTGCCAGAGTGCAGCTCCATATGTCTCCTTTTTTTGGTATTTTCATGCAAATTATTCTGCTAGTTGGAGTTTAGTCCACTTCTGTATCCTTCCCTTCAAGGGTCAGGGGTCCAGGATTATCTTTTGTGTCTGTGTTAATTGGTTCCCCTTCTCTTTGTTGAAGAGGGTCTGTGCAGTCTTTCTGCCTATTCCTCCCTCTTACCAGCCTTTCTTGTCTTTTTAAGGACCTTTTTAAATCGCATGTTCAATTTATTGTTTCACAATCCTCTCTTCAGATTTTCTTCCTCAAATTGTGTTGGTGTGAGTAAGTAGTGAGTTCCTATAATTTGTCCATTTTTTTCTAGCCTTTCAAGCTTTTTAGAGTTACAATTCTTCATAGTATTTTGTTACCCTTTTTACTTTAATTATTTCTGTTGTGGTATCACCTATTCTATTTTTTATCTGTGTGATTTGCCTATTATCCTTCTTTTCCTTTGTTAACTTTGCCAGCAGTTTGTCAGTTTTATTAATCTTTCAAAGAGTCAACTTCTAGTCTTGTTGATACTCTCCATTGTTTTTCTGTTTTCTGTTTCATTTGTTTCTGTTTGAATCCTTATCATTTCCTTTCTCCTGGTGGCTGTAGGCCTTTCTTCTGTTCTTTTTCTAATTTATGGAGATGTTGGGTTAAGTTAATTCTGGCTCTTCTTTATTGATATGTGTGATTATTGCTATATACTGTCCTCTGAGATCTTCTTTTCCTGTGTCCCAAACATTCTGGTATTTTATATTTTCGTTGTCATTTGATTCAGGAATTTTTTTTTTTAAATTTCACTTAGTATTCCTTGTGTTATTCAGTAGTTTTTAGCAGAGTGCTAGTCAGTTTCCATCTGTTTGATTTCTCTTTTTTCCCCCTTGATCTGCCTGTTGTTGATTTCTAATTTTACAGCATCATGACCTGAGAAAATGCTTTGTAGTATAACAATGGTGTGGTAGTTAAGGTTGTGTGTCAACTTGGCTTGGCCTGCTTGAGTGGCTGGGCAGCTGGTAGTAGTTATTCCCCATGATGAGACTGGCAATCAGCTCCATGGTGGGATCTACCAGAAGCAGCTGAGTAGCTGCTTTAGGTTTGTGGGCTGCTTCGCGTATATAATAAACAACTTTGGGAGTGGTCTCTAGTTTATGGCACTCTTGACCCTTGCATGTTGCCAAGTTGTCATTCAGCAATCTGCCATGCTGTACCAATCCTGGGCCTTTCAATGGACTTGAATCAATGGCCTACCGTGTTGTTTGGTAACATTGAGATTGTGCCTTTTTATTTGTCAGCCTCAGCAACCAGCAGCTGTCTGAGTGAAGAAAAGCCTCCATTTTTGGTCGGCCAGGAGCAGGAGGCAGAGCCTAAGGTTGAGGGGCTTTCACCCAGCCCTTACAACCTGGCACTTTGAACTCAGACTTAAAGCCTCCAAACTGTAAGAGAATAAACTCCAGTTTGGTAAAGCCATCCCATTTGTGGTATTTTCTGCTAGAGCAGCACAGAGGTAACTAGAACAGATGGTTTTAAATTTATTAAGGCATGCTTTGTGGCCTAACATATGATATATTGTGGGAAACATTCCATATACTCTGGAAAATAAACTATATTGTGCTGTTGTTGGGTGGAGTTTTCTTTATAAATGTATGAGGTCTAATTGGGTGATTGTGTTGTTTAGATCTTTTGTATCTTTGTTGATTTTCTTTCTGGTTGTTATGTGTTTTCAGCAAAATTAATGTATAAAAGTCTCATAATGTTATTGTGGAATTGTTTCTCTTTTCATTTCAGTTACAATTTGATTTATGTATTTTGGGGCTCTTTCATTGGTTGTGTAGATATGTATTATGGTTATGTCCTTTTGTTGGGTTCATCCTTGTTTTGGTTACCCAGTGCCGCTCTAACAGGAATATATACCTGTCAACATATTGATGGATCATTTTTACTTATGCATTCTGCTACTCTCTGTCTCTTGACTGGTGCATTTAATCCATTTAAATTCAGTGTAATTGTTGATAAGTACGAATTTACTGCTGTCATTTTGCTGTATTTTTTCTGTTTGTGGTATTAATGGTTTCTGTGTTCCATATCTTTTATTGTTGAGGTCATTTTGTGTAAGGATTTTTTTTTTTAATCATTTCCTTTGTTGCTGTTTTTTTACTGTGTCTTTATGATTTTCTTCTTTTTTATTTTGATGAGAACGTTTGTTAATTTTCTTTTGTTGTTGTTGTTGTTGTTATGTGCTGTTGAGTCAGACCCAACTCATAGCGACCCCTCCTTGGGTTTCCAAGGCAGTATCACTATGGAAGTAGATTGCCCCATCTTCCTTCTGAGGAGTGGCTGGTGGGTTTGAACCACCAGCCTTCTGGTTAGCAGTCAAGTGCCTTAGGCACTATGCTACCAGAGCTCCCAATTTTCTTTTAGATTATTCTATAATTTATTATTATCTCACCAAGTTTATGCAATCCATTGTAACTTGATATCATCTTGACTTCCTTTCCATTTGGAAGTTCTATAGCTACACCATTTATTCCGCCTTTTTGCTTTATAATTTTCATTGTTTACAAATTGATGTCTCTTGTTTCTTATTTTCAATCTTGTAGATTTATTTTATTTTTTATATTTCTATATCTGATTTGATTTTCAGGTAATGTTGTGTGTTTTAATTTCAAGTTGCTGTCTATTGTTGTTTTCTGTAGGAGGGACACCCTTTAGTATTTCTTTTAAAGTTGGTGTGGTTTTTACCAATTCTTTTAATTTCTGTTTATCTGGAAATATCCTAAATATCTATCTTACTTTAGGGACAATTTTGATGGATATATTATTTTTGTTGACATTTTTTTTTTCCCTTTTGCCTTATTGACTGCATGGTTTCTGTCATTGGGGTCTATTCTCTGGGCTTCCTTGAGCTTCCTTACTGAATATCTTTTCATTTTCAATGATATTACATAAGTTTATTTCCAAGAAATATTCAACAATCTTCTCATTGCTTGTTTTTGTCTCATCTTGTTCTAGAATTTAAATCACATGTAAGTTATTCCTCATATGGTGTTCCACATAATTCTTAGATGTCATTTTTTGTTCTTTTTTTCTTATTGTTCCTTTAACAGATTAATATTAAGAGATTTGTCTGCAATTTAACTAGTTCTGTCTTCCATTGATTCAATTCTGTACCTTAGCCCTTTCAATACATTATTTCTGAAATTTCAGTGTTAATCTTCTAGGTTTCCATTTGCTGTTTTTATATGGTTTTTGATCTTCCACTTATTTTATCAATTTGCTCTTATAATGTTTTCTTGAATTCTAGAATTCTGTGTTTTCCTTGACTTTGTCTTTTGTTTCCTTAGTATTTTCCTTAATCTGTCGTAGCGATCTAAGTAAAATTCTTTTGAATTCCTTATCAGGTAGGTCCAATACCACTTAATCCTCTGGAACATTTGTCATCTTATATTTTGGTCACTTGCCTGAGCCGTCAGCCTTTTTTTTTTTTTTTTTTTTTTGCATGTGATTTGAAGTTTTCTGTAGTATCTGAAATATTGTGATGTTATCATATTTACTTGATTTTTTGTTTGTTTTTAATTTTTTATTGTAATTTGGGTGAAAATTTACACAGCAAATTCATTTTCCATACAGCAGTTCATACACATTTTGTCTCATGGCTTTGACTGCAATTCTCCACAGTGTAACAGATGTATTCCCAATTCCTCCCCATAGTTACCTCTTCCCTGTGTCCTTTCTCCCATGCACTCCCACTCCCTGAGCTGTCTCCCTGTGTAAACACTGCTCTTCTGTTCTCCTATGAGTGATCTATCTAAGTAGTGTATCTACTTGATGTAAATACTCAGTGCATATGTCTGTCTTTTATTTGCCTGGAAGCCACAGGGGTGAGTTCAGTGCCAGACTTGAAGGGCATAGGGGCCATAGTCTCAGAGGTTTCACCTGGCTCAATCAGACCAGCAAACCTGTTTTCTTTTTTTTTTTTTCATGATTTTGAGTTTTTGTTCCACATTGCTGTGGTTAAGTTTGTGTGTCAAGTTGGCTGGTCCTGGTTGAGTGGCTGGGCAACTGAATGTAGTTATTCCCCATGGTGAAACTGGCAACTAACTCCATGGTGGAAACTATCAGAACAGCTGAGTAGCTGCTTTGTATATGTGGTCTGCTTCCCGTACATAAGAAACAACTTTGGGAATGGTCTCTAGCTTATGGCACACTTGACCCCTGGTTGTATCCAAGTTGTTGTTTAATAGCCTGTCATGCCCTGCTGATTTTGGGACTTTTAATGGACTTGAATCAATGGCCTGCCATATGGTTAGGTAATATTGGGACTGTGCCTTATTATTTGTCAACCTTGGGCTTGTCAGCCTCAGCAGGCAGCAGCTGAGTGAAGAAAAGCCTCCAGCTTCAGTGGGCTGGGAGCAGGAGGAAGAGCTGAAGCCCAAGGTTGAGGGGCTTTCACCCAGTACCTACAGCCTGGCACTTTGAACTTGGACTTCAAGCCTCCAAATTGTAAGAATAAGCTCCTGTTTGTTAAGGCTATCCCATTTGTACTATTTTCCTGTCAGAGTGGCACTAGGTAACCAAAACACATGTTTTTCTACCACTCGATCCAGAGTTTCTTGCACTGATCACCCTCCAAGTGGTTGACAGTGGCAGCTGGGCATCATCTAGTTCGTCTGGTCTCATGGTCATATAGGCTGAGGATCGCATGGTCTACCAGTCCCTTGGACTAATTGTTTCCATGGATCTTTGCTTTTCTTCATTATTCTTTGCTCTGCACAAGGAGAGACCCATCATTGCATCTAGATAACTGCTTGCAAGCTTTTAAGATCCCAGTTGCTACTCACCAAAGTAAGATGTAGAACAATGATTTTGTGTAGTATGTTATGCCAGTTGACCTTGGTGTCTCTGTGACCAGGGTCCTGAGCCCATAGGTCCAACTGCTTAGTCCCTCTGGGTAGCTGTCTGTGACCAAAAGGTCATCACAACCTTGTCCTTCTCAGCTCTATAATATACCTAGACATACTTACAGCAAATACACTACACTTGTTGAAACATTGTCTGGCAACTTTATACAGGGTCATGGGCATATTAAACTTTGCTTAGGCATGCCTGATCATTCAGCCCCTCCACCCATTTATCCACCCATAGAGCTATGCTTGCCATCACTGACAACACAATACTGTATGTGCAAAAGGGTTCATCTTTGTTGACTATACTTGCCATGTACCTCTCTATGTCTTTCTCTTCCCAGTGCTACCATGTTCAGCACTCACAATTGGTACATTGCCCTTCCCTTCACCCAAATCAATACATGTCTCTGTTGATCTATCAGTGTTTCCTCCCCTCCTCTCCACTCCTGGTAACTGACAAAGAAAGTTTCATTCCATATATAAACCTTCCTTGGAGTTTTTCCAGTAATGAACTAATACAATATTTGTCCTTTTGTGATTGATTTATTTCACTCAGAATAATATCTTCCAAGCTCACCCATATTATGCAGTGTAATGTATAATCTACATTATTCATTAAGGTTGCATAGTATTCCATTGTGTGTATATATCATATTTTATTTATCTATTCTTCTGTTGATGGGTACCTAGGTTGTTTACATGCTTTTGCTATTGTAAATAGTGCTGCGATGAACATGATTGTGCATATATCTGTTCTTGTCCTGGCTCTCACTACTTGAGGATATACACCTAATAATGGAATTGCTGGGTCAAATGGTATTTTTAATTCCAACTTTAAAAAAAATACATTTTATTGAAGCATAATTTATGTACAGTGAAATACACAAAACTAAAGTGACATGAGTCAATACATTTTTTTTAAGTGTTCCCTCCCCTCCGCTCTGACCCCTGGTAACCAACAAAGAAAGTTTCCTTCTATATATAAAGTTTTCCTTGACTTTTTACAATAATGATCTGATACTATATTTGTCCTTCTGTGATTAACTTATTTCACTTAGCATAATGTCCTCCAAGTTCATCCTTGTTGTATGATGTTTTGCAGATTCTACATTATTCTTTAGTGTTGCATAGAATGGCGTTGTGTGTATGTACCATAGTTTGGTTATCCATTCTCCTGTTCATGGGCACCTAGGTTGTTTCCATGTTTTGGCTATTGTAAATAGTGCTGAGATGAACATGGGTGTGCATATAGCTCTTCTTCTCCTGGCTCTCACTTTTTCAGGATTTATATCTAGTAATGGGATTGCTGGTCAAATGGTATTTCTAATTCCAACCTTTTAAGAAATCGCCATACTATTCTCCACAGTGATTGTATAATTTGACAGTCCCACCAGCAGAGTATGATAGTCCCAATCTCTCCAAATTCTCACCAGCATTTGTTATTTTCTGTCTTGTTTTAACTTTGCTATTAGTGCTGAGGCCAGATGGTATTTCATTGTTGTTTTGATTTGCATCTCTCTGATAACTAATGATTGTGAACATTTCTTCATGTCTTTGTTGGCCGCCTGAATATCCTCTCTGGAAAAGTGTATATTCATGTCTTCTGCCCATTTTTAATTGGATTTTTGTTGTTGTTGTTGAGCTGTTGGAATTTTCTATAAATTTTAGAGATAAGTCCCTTGTCAGATAAGTCATTGCCAAATATTTTTTTCCCAGTCTATTAGTTCTCTTTGTACTCTTTTGGAGAAATCTATTGAAACACATACAAATTTAATTTTGAGAAGGTCCCATTCATCTAGTTTCTCTTCTGCTGTTTGTGCATTTTGGGTTATGCTTAATAGTCTATTTATGCCATAATATTCCCCCTATTTTTTCTGTCAGGAACTTTATAGTTTTAGTTTTCACATTTAAGTATTTGATCCATCTGGAGTTAGTTTTTGTGTATGGTGTGAGGTATGGATCTTGTTTCATTTTTTCTGCAAATGGATATCCAGTTTTGCCAGGACCATTTGTTAAACAGACAATCTCTTCCCCATTTAATGGATTTTAGCACTTTATCAAAAGTTAGCTGATCATAGGTTGATGAATCTATTCCTGGGTTCTCAATTCTATTCCACTCATCTATGTGTCTGCCATTGTACCAAATACTAAGATGTTTTGACTATTGTGGCTGTATAGTAGGTTTTGAGATCTGGGAGTGTGACACTTCCTGCTTTCTTCTTCTTCTTCAGTAAAACAAACAAACAAAGAAACAAAAAAACAAACTCACTGCTATTGACTTGGATCCAACTCATAGCAACCCCTCCTTGGGTTTCCAGGCTGTATCACTGCGGAAGTAGATTGCCCAGTCTTCCTACCGAGGAGTGGCTGATGGGTTTGAACAACCAGCCTTCTGGTTAGCAGTCAAATGCCTTAGGCTCTACACTGCCAGAGCTCCCTCTTCTTCAATAGTGCTTTGCTTATCCGACATCTCTTTCCTTTTCATATAATATTAGTAATTGGTTTTCCCATATCCTTAAAGAATATTGATGAGATCTGAATTGGGATTGCTTTGAACATGTAGATTGCTTTAGGTAGTACTGACATTTTCAGTGTTAAATCTTGCTATCCACGAGCATGGTATGTTCTTCCATTTATGTAGATTGCTTATGGTTTCTTGAAGTAGTCTTTTGTAATTTTCTTTGTATATGTCTTTTGTGTCCCTGGTAAGATTTGTTCCCAGGTATTTTATTTTATTTTTGGTAGCTATTGTAAATGCTATCGATGTTATTATTTCCTTTTCAGCAATTTCTTTCCTGGTGTAGAAGAATGCAACAGATTTTTTTGTATGTGGATCTTGTCTTGTGCCACTATAGTGTATCTCTGAATTGTTCCAGTAGTTTTCTTGCTGAGTGTCTTGGTTTTCTATGTATAGGATCATATCATCAGCAAATGGGGATAGTTTGACTTACCAATTTGGATGCCTTTGATTTCCCTTTCTTGCCTTATTGTCCTAGCTAGGACTTCTAATACAATGTTGAGTAGAAGTAGTGATAAAGGACATCCTTGTGTGTTTCCCATTCGCAATGAGAATGGTTTCAGTCTCTCTGCACTGAATAATGTTAGCTGTTGGTTTTGCATATATGCCCTTTATTATGTTGAGGAATTTCCCTTCTGCTCCTATTTTTCTCAGGGTTTTTATTAGGAATGGGTGTTGGATTTTATCAAATCTCTTTTCTGCCTAGATTGGTATGATTGTGTGGTTTATTTTCTTTATTTTACTCATGTGATGGATTACGTTGGTTGTTTTCCAATGCTGAACCATTCTTGCATACCTAATATGAACCCAACTTGGTTATAAAGTATTATTTTCTTGATAGGTTATTGAAGTCTATTAGGTAAAATTTTGTTGAAGATTTTTGCATCTATATTCATGAGGGATACTGGTCTATAGTTGTCCTTTTTAGTATTGTTTTTGCCTGGTTTTGGTATCAGGGTTATGCTTGCATCATAAAATGAATTTGGGAGGATATCATCCTTTCCTGTGTTCTGCAATAGTTTGAGTAGGATTTATATCAGGTCTTCTCTGAATGTTTGGTAGAATTCTCCAACAAAACCATCTTGGCCAAGACTTTTTTTTCCTGTTGGTTATTTTTTATGCCCTGTTCATTTCTTTTGTTACATGTCTGTTCAAATTTTGTACTCCACTCTGTGTTACTTTAGGTAGGTGGTGTGTTTCTAGAAACCTATCCATTTCTTCTAGATTTTCAGATTTGTTGGAGTACAGTTCTTCATAGTATCCATAGTATCCTGATATTATCTTTTTTTTAATTTCAGTTGGTTCTGTTGTGATTTCAGCCAATTCATTTCTTATTCATGTTATTTATATTCTCTTCCTCTTTTCCTTTGTTAAATTTGGCAGTGGTTTGTCAGTTTTATTAATCTTTTCAAAAATCATCTTCTAGTCTTTTTTATTATTATTATTGTGATGTGGGTGAAGATTTACAGAGCAAATTCACTTTCCATACAGCAGTTCACATATACTTTGTCTCATGTCATTGACCACAGTTTACCACA
>NW_006921894.1:957938-970843 GCF_000298275.1 Orycteropus afer afer | reverse complement strand
TACCCAGTCTTTCTTAAGGAGGGTGTTGTTCAGATTCCAAGTGTTTGCTCTTTTTCTATTGATCTTCCTATTGTTGATTTCTAATTTGATAGCATTGTGATCTGAGAAGATGCTTTTCAGTATTTCAATGTTTTTAAATTATTAAGGCTTGCTTTGTGGCCTAACTTATGGTATATCCTGGAGAATGTTCCATGTACACTGGAAAAGAATGTATATTGTGCTGTTGTTGGGTGAAGTGCTCTGTGGATGTCTATAAAATAAAGTAGTGGAATTGTATTGTTTATTTCTTCTGCATCTTTGTTGAGTTTCTTTCCAGTTGTTCTGTCTTTCATTGAAAGTGGTGTATTAAAGTCTCCTGCTATGACTGCGAAGTTATCTGTTTGTCTTTTCAGTTCTGTTAAAGTCTGATTTATGTATTTTAGGACTCTTTCATTGGGTCCATAGATATTTATTATGGTTATATCTTCTTGTTTGATTGATCTTTGAATCATTATATAATGTCTTTCCTTCTCTCTTATGGTGATTTTTGTATGAAAGTCAATTTTCTAAAAATTAATATTGCCACTCCTGCTCTTTTTTGGTTGCCTTTAGCTTGATATATAGTTTTCCATAGTTTGATTTTTAGTCTATTTTTGTCTTTGTCTCTAAAGTGTGTCTCTTGTAGACAGCATATTGATGGGTTGTGTTTCCCTATCCATTCTGCAACTCTCTGTGGTGCATTTAATCCATTGACATTCAGTGCATTTATTGACAAGTATGAATTTGTTGTTATCATTTTGTTATGCGTTTTCTCGTGATGTTCCCCGTTTCTTTGTTCTATGTAATTTTCTATGCCAAGCTCATTTTGTTTATGAATTGTCTTATCATTTCCTTCATTGCTAATGTTTTAGTATTTGCTAAATATTTGTGTTTGTCCTCTTTTTAAATTTTGATGTGAAGGTTTATTATTTTTCTTTGAGGATACCCTATGATTTATAAGTTTATTCACAAGTTTAGAACAGTGCATTCTAACTTGCAATTATCTTGACTTCCTCACCATTTGGAAGTTCTGTAACTACACTATTTTTCCCCTCTTTTTGGTTTGTTGTTGTCCTATGCCAGTTGATTTCTCTGGTTCCCTGTTTACAATCTTGTATGCTTATTTTACTTTGAATACTTCCATAATTGAGTTGATTTCTGGATTATGTCATCATGTATGTTAATCATCAGTTGTTTGCTGTTGTTGGTTCTCTGTGTGAAGGATTCCCTTTAGCATCTCTTGCAAAGTTGGTCTGGTTTTAACACATTTTGTCATTGTCTCCTTATCTGGAAATCTCTTGATTTTACCCTCATATTTTAGGGACAGTTTTTTCGGTATGTAATTCTTGATTGGAATTCTTTTTCTTTTAGGGTTTGATATATATGATCCCATTGCCTTCTCACCTGAATGTTTTCTGCCAAGAAATCAGAGCTTAGTTTTATTGTTTGCCCTTTGTAAGTCAATTTTCATTTTTCCCACGTTGCTTTCAAGATTCTTTGGTTTTGTGAATTTGATGATGATGTCTTGGTGATTTTCTTTTGGGATCTATCTTGCTTGGGTTTGTTTGGAATTCTTGAATGGGTATATTCTCCTCTTTCGTCAAATCAGGGAAATTCTCTTCCAACAAATCGTGGACTATTTTCTCTATGGTTTTATTTGTCTCTTTCTGTTCTGGAATTCTGATTACATGTAGATTATTCCTCTTGATGGTATACCACATGAATCTTAGGCTTTCTTCATTTTGTTTTGATCTTTTTTTCTGATTGATCCCTTTCTAAAGAAGTATTGAGGTATTTGTTTTCATTAACACTAATGCTGTCTTCCATTGATTTGATTCTCCTCCTTTGCCCTTTTAATGTGTTATATATTTCTGAAAATTTAATATTTATCTTCCAAGTTTAAATTTAGGTTTTATCTTCTATTTCTCTGATTCTTTCTTCCAATGTAAATTCTACTTTTTTTTTGTCCTTCTGTGGAGTTATATCTGTTATTTTATTATTAAGCCTCAAAATTTCTAGTTGTTGTTTTCATGGGATTTTATCTCTTTATTGAATTTTTTTTCTTGTATTGTTTTCCTGAGTTGTAGTTTTTTTTGTGTTTTTCTTTATCTCTAAGTAAACTTAGTACTAGTTTTTTGACATCTTTATTTGATAGTCCCATTATTATTTTTTTTTTTTTCAGAAACCATTTCTGCCCCTTTATTTATTTTTTGTTAGTCTAAGCCGTCTTTTTCTGTCTCTTCATATGCTTTATGTCTAAGTCTGGTGGCTTAGATGCAAGATTTTTTGTTTTTGCTTTGATATATTAGGAGCATATTTTATTTTATTTTTCCTTAGGTTACTTCTTTTCCTTTTGTTATTTTATTATTGTTTAGTGCTATTGAGGGAGTCCTGGTGGTGTAGTGCCCAAGGCATTTGACTGCTAACCAGAAGACTGGTGGTTCAAACCCACCAGCCACTCCTCGGAAGGAAGACTGGGCAATCTACTACTGCCTCAGAAACCCAAGGAGGGGTCGCCATGAGTTGGGTCTGACTCAGTGGCAGTGAGTTTGATTTGGTTTGAGTGTTATTGAGGTATGTGATTCTTTGGAGCTACCAAAGACTAACTGATTTAGTTAGTTGTGGGTTTTGCTTCACTGGAGGGTATTAGACAGTGGAGTACAAACATGAGTTCTATGGCATTAAGCACTTAAGAGCTCCCTTGCAGTATTGCTTAGAATTGAGAAATCAGGGCCCTTTACCATGTCATGAAGTATCAGGTGGCAGAAGTCCCTACAAAATGCTTGAGAGATGTTGTGGTTCCTTTGTGTTGGGACAAATAGTTGACACATCTCATTTGCTGGGTGGGTCATCCCTGCATGCACAGTTGGGCATTGGTCTTTGCTGGGCTCTCTACACAGTCACAAGTAGGTGGTATGGTAACAGGGGAGTGGGAGGTTTCTGTAGGTTCAGGGTGGGGCAGGAGCCCTCTGCCCAGGCATGGATGGGCGAAGCAGGTCCTGGGTGGTGGTTGGGGTTGGTACAATGCCTCTGTTTTTGTGGGGGTGGGGAGGTAGGGGGGTGAAATGGAAGTCTTCTGTGTGGTACAGAAGAGTAGAAGATTCAGGTCTCTGCAAAGGGGAAGAGGGTAGCCTGGGAGGTCTCTGTGTAGGTGCAGAAGATCAGAGGTCCCTGGGAGGGAGTTGGAGATGACACTAAGCTTCTATGTTCAGGAGAGTGGCCCAGGAAGATTCTGCACAGGCACAGATAGATGGATCTGTACCAGAGGGTGGGAATGGTTGGTACTCGGTTTGTGATTGGTGTGGGGAGGCTGGGGGCCTCTACACTATGAACTTAGTTTTTTGATTGGGGATCCTTGTGAGCATACACAGACAGCCTAGCAACCTCCTTTCTCTGTACTCACCAGGGACATCAGAGCTCACACCTTGTCTCCTTCCCTTCATCCTTCCTCAAATGTGCTCTCCCTGATTGTTCTGTCCCCTGGCCTGAGTTCCTGTCATCCAACCTGCATCCTATTATTTTTGTAGTTCTTCTCTGTGGTTTCCTGGATTGCTTTCTTTCTTTTTTTTTAAATTTTATTGTGCTTTGGGTCCAAATTTACAAAGCAAATTTGTTTTACATTCAGCAATTGTTCTGGTTACCTAGTACCACTCTGACAAGAATATACCACAACTGGGATGGCTTTAACAAACAGGACTTTATTATCCTACAGCTTGGAGGCTTTAAGTCTGAGTTCAAAGTGCCAGGCTCTATGGGCCAGATGAAAACCCCTCAACCTTGGGCTTTAGCTCTGCCTCTTGCTCCCAGCCCAATGAAGCTGGAGGCTTTTCTTCACTCAGCTGCTGGCTGCTGATGCTGACAAACCCAAGGTCCACAAGTAATAAGGCACAGTCCCGGTGTTACAAACCACATGGCAGGCCATTCATTCAAGTCTATTGAAAGTCCCAAGGTCAGCAGAGCATGGCAGGCTGCTGAACAACACAGCTACATGCAGGGTTCATGTGTGCCACAAGCTAGAGACCATTCTCCAAGGCTTCTGCTTATATACAGGAAGCAGACCACATCCCTAAGGCTGTTCACATAGATTCCACCATGGAGTCGATTACCAGTCTCATCATAGGGACTACATCCAGCTGTCCAGCCACTCAACCAGGCCTAGCCAAGTTGACTCACAAACTTCACTACCACAACAGTGTGTTCACATTTCTCACCCTGAGTACCATCCCCATCCATAACAAACTCTCCTTCCCTACTGTATCTGTAATTACCCCTTCCCTGTGCCCTTCATAACTATGCATTTCTGTCTGTCCAGTTTTCCCTATATGTGAATGTGCCCTTCTGGTTTCTCATGGCTGACTGCTCTAATGGGTGTGTCTCCCTAGAGTAGGTGAGTGCATTGCCCTGGGTAGGTGTTCTGCATGTAGGTCTGCTAAAAGGGCAAGGTGGTGGCATCTTTTGACCTCCTGTAACTACACAAGAGGAAGACAGAATCACCATCAGCATCCCAAGGCCTGTTCTTATGAGGCCAGACATGCCGCCACCCTCCAGCCTTCTTACCAACCCAGACTCCAACTGTCCTTCCCGTGGCACACACCATCTCTTTGCTAGGTTCAATAATTTGCTGCAGTGGCCAAACAAAACTCATAGATTATGGAGTTCATTAGAGAAGCAACAGACTACAGTTTAAGTTCAGGAATGTGCTCAGAATACATTTCTTTGATCAGGACAGTCTCCCCTCTGCTGTGCCCTTAGATGCATCTCTCTGGCCCTTGGCCTCTTGGCCTGGCCTTTGCCTCTGTGGGCCAGGTAAGCCTACCTCTCTGTCCCATGCCTCTTGGTTCCACTGCCACTATCTCTTAGCCGGGCAGTGAGATTCTCGTTCTGCTCTAGGATGGCTCATTTTAAACCTGGCAGAGTGATAAAAATAACCAATTCCAACATCAGATTTCCACACACCTGAGAGAGAGCAAACCATCCCAAGATTACTTCCTTATGATCCAAAAGAAATACCCCAGGAGGATGACTTTAATAATCAGGAGTTTAAAAGCACCTACTCAGTTGATCATGGCAAATTCCACCACAAAGTTAATTGCCATTCTCATTATAGGAAACAGCTACTGCCAGCTGCTCAGCCAAGTTGACGCATATTTCATGGTCCTACCCAATAATCCAGTGGGAATTACAAAGACTATGGCTAGAAAAGCCACACCATGCAACTCACTACATTGCAGGAGCTATCTACTATTGGATTGAGAGCCAATCCATGGGAGTGGGTCCATTTCTAGGCCTGAAGGATAACCTGGGGCCATAGTCTCAGAGGTTCCACCATACTCTATCCAACCAGTAATTCTGGTCATTTTTGTGTTTTTGAATTTTGTTCCACATTTTTCCTCCCACATTATCCAGGACCTCCAGTTTTGATCCCTTTCTGAGTGGTTGACATTGGTAGGTGGGCACTAGCTAGTTCTTCTGATCTCAGAATCGTGAAGGCTTAGGTTCTGCTGGTCCATCTTATCCTTGGACTAATTGTTTCCAGATGCCTTTGATTTTCTTCACTCCTCTTTGCTTCAGATGAGAGATGGCCAATAGTTAAATCGTAGATGGTTGCTCAAAAGCTTTTAAAACCCTAGTCACTACTCACCAAAGTGGATTGTAGAACAAGATTTTTACATACTATGTTGTGCCAGTTGAGCATGATATCCCCCAAGACTACAGTCCAGGTTCAGCAGGCCCAGTTATTGTCTCTCTCAAGGTGTTTGGTTGTCTCTGAGAGGTTACTCTAACTCTGTCTTTGGTTGCTTCTGTAATGTGTGTGCCTAATTGCATACCATAAGTGCTTGTGTAAGATTATCTTCAGTCAAATCTATCCTTGGTCTAGGGTATATTCCTGTTTTCCTACTCCACCTGATCTTCTCACCTGTCTATGCATGTATCCATAACGTGGTGTTTGGTGTTAGTGGTAAGACAGTGTTGTGCATGCACTAGTATTTGCCTCTGCTGTCTATATCTTATGTGCACATTTTAGTGTCCTTCCTTTTGCCAGTGTCATCATGCTGGTCATAGACTCTTTCCATACCATCCCTTCCCTCACCCAAATCAGCATGTGACTCCAAGTTGTCCGAAATTTTCCTTCCCCTTCCCTCTCATCCCCAGTAACCAACAAAGTGAATTTTCTTCCCTAAGTAAACCTTTTCTTGACTTTTTACAGTGATGGGCTCACAATATTTGTCCTTGTGTGATTGATTTTATCATTTAACATAATGTCCTCCAAATTCATCCATGTTGTGAGATGATTTGTGTATTCTTCATTATTGTTTAATGTTGTGTGAATGTACCATAGTTTCTTTATCCATTCATTTCTTGATGGACATTCAGGTTGCTTCCATCTCTTTGCTAAAGTGAATTGTGCTGCGATGGACATGGGTGTACATATGTCTGTTCATGTCCTGTCTCTCACCTCTTTAGGATATATTCCTAGTAATGGAATTGATGGATCAAATGATATGTCTATTTTCAGTTTTTCAAGGAAACACCATACCATCTTCCATAATGGTGGTGCTATTTTGCAGTCCCACCAGCAGTGTATGAGAGTTCCAATTTCTCCACAACCTTATCAGCATTTGTTATTTTCTGTCTTGTTGAACTTTGCTATTATTGCCAAGTTGAGATGATGATATCTCATTGTTATTTTGATTCACATCTCTCTAATAGCTAATGATCATGTGCATTTCCTCATGTGTTGTTGGCCACCAGAATATCTTCTTTTGTGAAGTGTCTGTTCATGATCCTTGCCCATTTTTTAATTGGATTGTTTGTCTTTTTGGTGTTGAAGGGTTGAAGTTTTCTATAAATTTTGGAGATAATTCCCTTGTCAGATATGTTATAGCCAAATATTTTTTTTCCCCAATCTTTAGGTGTTCTTTCTACCCTTTTAGAGGTCTTTCAGTATGCATAAGAAATTCATTTTTTAAAAGGTCCAAGTTATCTAGCTTCTCTTCCACTGCCTGTGCATTTTGGGTTATGCTTGATAGTCTATTTATGCCATAGATCAGGGCTCCTAGATTTGCCCCTATTTTATCTTTGATGAGCTTTATAGTTTTGGGTTTTACATTTAGATCTTTGATCCAACTTGAGTTCATTTTTGTGTATGGGTGACATATGGGTCTTGTGTCATTTTTCTGCAAGTGGATATCCAGTTTTGCCAGCACCATTTGTTAAAGAGGCTTCCCCCCACACACACACATTAGGCTCCTTTGTCAAAGATTAGCTGTCCATAGATGGATGGGTCTATTTTTGGGTTTTTATTCCATTCCATTGGTCTATCTGTCTATCACTGTATCAGTACCATGCTGTTTTAACTACTGTGGGTGTATAGTAAATTTTAAGATCTGAGAGCGTGAGACCTCCTACTTTGTTTTTCTTCTTCAGCAGTACTTTGCTTATCCAAGGTCTCTTTCCTTTCCATATGAAATTAATATTTGTCTTTCCATATCCTAACAAATGTTGATTGTATCTGGAATGGGATTGCATTGAATGTATAAATTGCTTTGAGTATTATTTACATATTCACAATATTCAGTTTTCTTATCCATGAACAAGACAAGTTCTTCCATTTATGTAGATCTCTTGTAGTTTTTTGTACTAGTGTATTGTAGTTTTCTTTGTATAGTTCTTTTGTGTCTCTGGTAAAATTTACTCCTAAATATTTTATCTTTAGCTATTGTAAATGGTATTGCTTTCCTTATTTCCTTTTCAGAGGCCTCTTTGTTGATGTAGAGGAATCCAGCTGATTTTTGTATGTTGACCTAGTATCCTGCCACGTTGCTGAACCTCTTTATTAGTTCCAGTAATTTTTTTACTGAGTCTCTTGGATTTTCTCTGATTATGTCATCTGCAAACAGAGATAGCTTTAGTTCCTCTTTGCCAGTTTGGATACCTTTTATTTCTCTTTCATCTTATTGCCCTGGCTAAGACTTCCAATACAATGTTAAATGGAAATGGTGATACAGGGCATCCTTGTCTGATTCCCATTTGCAAGGTGAATGCTTTGAGTCTTTCTCTGTTAACAATAATGTTTGGCTGTTGACTTTGCACATATACCCTCTATTATGCTGAGGATTTTCCCTTCTATCCCTATTGTGCTGAGCGTTCTGAACAGGAATGGGTGTTGGATTTTATCGAATGCCTTTTCTGCATCGATTGATATGATCATATGGTTCTTTTGTTTTGTTTATGTGGTTGATTTCATTGTTTGTTTTTCTGATGCTGAACCATCTTTGCATACCTGGTATGAATCCCACTTGGTCATGATGTATTTTTTTTTTTTTTTTTGATATGTTGTTGGATTCTGTTGGCTTAGATTTAGTTGAAGATTTTTACATCTATATTCATGAGAAATATTTGTCTGTAGTTTTCCTTTTTAATGGAGTCTTTCCCTGGTTTGGGTATCAATGTTACGTTTGCTTCATAGAATGAATTTGGGAGTATTCCATCTTTTTCTATGTTCTGCAATAGTTTGAGCAGTATAGGTGTCAACTCTTCCGTGAGTGTTTGGTAAAATTCTCCAGTGAAGCCATCTGGGTCAGAACTTTTTTTTGTGGGAAGTTTTTTGTTATGACCTACTTAATTTCTTCTTTTTTTGTGGGTCTGTTCAAGTATTCTATCTCCAACTGGGATAGTTTAGGTAGGTCTTGTGTTTCTAGAAATTTGTCCATCTCTTCTAGATTCTTGAATCTGTTGAAGTATAGTTCTTCATAATATTCTGTTATTATCTTTTGTATTTCAGTTGGTTCTGTTGTGATGTTGCCCTTTTCAGTTATTATTCATATTATTTGCATCTTCTCTTTCTTTCCCTCTTTCTTTCCTTTGTTAAATTTGCTAGTGTTTTGTCAATCTTGTTAATCTTCTCAAAAAACCAGCTTCTTGTGTTGTTGATTTTCTCTATTTATTTTATTTTCTCCTTTGTATATTTCTGCTCTGATCTTTATTATTTCCTTACTTCTGGACACTGTAGGTTTCTTTGTTGTTATTTTTCTAATTGCTGGAGTTGCTGAGTTAAAGTGTTTATTTTGATTCTTACTTCTTTTTGATGTGTGCATTTATTGTCATAAACTGACCTCTGAATACTGCTTTTTCTGTGTCTTAAAGGCTTTGGGTAAGTTGTATCTTCATTCTAATTTGTTTCTAGGAATTTTGTTATTTCACACTTTATTTTTTCTGTTACCCGGTAGTTTTTGAGCAGTGTATTATTCAGTTTCCACATATTTGATATTTTTTCCTTGATTGTCCTTTTATTGATTTCTAATTTTATATCATTGTGATCTGAGAACATACTTTGTAGTATTTCAATGTTTTTTAATCTATTGAGGCTTGTTTTTTGTCCTAATATATGGTCTATTCTGGAGAATGATCCACATGCACTGGAGAAGAATGTGTATTCTGCTTTTGTTGGGTGGAGTGCTCTGTATATATCTATGGGGTCAATGGTGTTGGTTGATAGTGTTGTTGAGTTCTTCTGTATCTTTGTTGAGTTTTTTTTCTAGTTGTCTGTCCCTTCTTGAAAGTGGTCTCCTACTACTGTTGTAGAATTGTCTGTTTTTCCTTTCAATTTAGTTAATATTTGCTTTACATGTTTTGGAGCACTTTCATTGGGTGCACAGATATTTATTATGGTAATGTCTTCTTGGGCGATTGATCCTTTTAGCATCATATAATGTCCTTCTTTGTCCCTTATGCTGTTTTTCACCTTGAAGTTTATTTTATCAGAAATTAATATTGCCACTCCTGCTCTTTTTTGGTTGCCATTAGATTGCTATACTTTTTTCCACCCCTTGATTTTTAATTTGTTTTTATCTTTGTGTCTAAGATGGGTCTCTTGTAGGCAGTGTATCAATAGGTCTTCTTTTCTTATCCAGTATGCCAGTCTCTCTTGACTGGTACTTTTAGTCCATTAACATTGAGTGTAATTAGTGATTTATGAATTTATTGCTGTCATTCTACTGCGTTTTTTGTTGTGTTGTCGACGATTTCCTTGTTCCAAATATTTTTCTATGCTGAGCTTATTTTGTTATCAAGTATTTCTTCTCTTTTCTTCATTATTGTTGGTTTTATGCTTATTAAGCCCATGTGTTTTTCTTCTTTCTGAGTTTGTTTAGGAAGATTGTTAATTTTCTTTGTTGTTACCCTGAAGTAAATTCTTATCTTCCTTAGTTTGGAACAGTCAGTTCTATAAAGACATTGCCCTGTCTTCCTCTCCATTTGGATGTTTTATAATTAAAACTTTTATTTCCTCTATTTTCTTTGTTGCTGGTGTCGTTTTCAGATTGACTCTCTCTGTGTACATTATTTTATGAGCTTATTTTGAGCATCTGTTTCTGGTTTGGTTTGTAAGTGGTGATATCGTGTCTTGATTTTAATTTGTTGTTCTCTCTTGTGGGTTCTCTATTGGAAGGACTCCCTTTAGCATGTCTTGTAGGGTTGGTCTCATTTTCACAAATTCCCTTAATTTCTGTTTGTCTAAGAATGTCTGGATTTCACCCTCATATTTGAGGGACAATTTGGCTGGATATATAATTCTTGGTTGGAAGTTCTTTTCCTTCAAGGTTTTATGTATGCCTTCTTGCCTGCATGGTTTCTGCTGAGAAATCAGAAATTAGTCTCATTGGTTGTCCATTGTAGGTGACATTTTCTTGTTCCTGAGCTGCTCCCAAGTTTCTTTCTCTGTCTTTGATTTTGGAGAGGGTGATTATGATATGTCTTGGTGACTTTCTCTTGGGATCTATCCTGTAGGGGTTCATTGAGCTTCTATGACAGATGTCTTTTCTTCCTTCATGATATTGTGGATATTTTCTGTTAGCAAGTCTTCAACTATTTTCTCAGGTTTTTTTTTGTTTGTTTGTTTGTTTTGTTTTTAAGCCTCTTCTTGTTCTAGTATTCCAATCAGGCATATGCTGTTTCTTTTCATGTCATCCCATATAACTCTTAGGTTCTCTTCATTTCTCTTATATCTTTGTTCTGATTTTCCTTCATGAATGCTGTGTCAAGAGATTTGTCTTCTAGTTGAGAAATGTGTTCTTGTAGCCAGTTTTAGTCTACGTTTTTGTCCTTCCACTGTGTGGTCTATTTCTGTAATTTTAATGTTCATCTTCTGGATTTTGAATGGCTATTTTTGTATGAAACCTAATTATGTATTTATCTTGTTATTTAGTTCTTGAATGATTTTCCAAAATTATTCCACGATCCTGTCTGTTTTCTCATTGTTTCTGTTTGTGGTTTCCTTGAGCTCTTGGGGAGTTTTATATATATATATGAGTTGGGTCTTACTCAACGGCACATAACAACAACAACAACAAATATATATATATATATATATAAGCTATAAGCTCTGGTAGCATAGTGCCTAAGGCATTTGACTGCTAACCAGAAGGCTGGCGGTTCAAAACCACCAGCCACTCCTCGAAAGGAAGGTTGGGCAATCTACTTCCATAGTGATACTGCCTTGGAAACCCAAGGAGGAGTCGACGGTACATAACAACAACAATGACAGTTCTCTCTCTCTCTCTCTCTCTCTGTCTCTCTCTCTCTCTGTCTCTCTCTCTATATATATGTGTGTGTGTATCTTCTGAATTCCTTCTCAGATAGTTCTATTGCTTATTTTCCTTCCATGATAGATAATTCTTTAGCCTGGGCTTTTATTTTTATTGTCTTCTCCTGTTTGGGTATTTATTCATTTATTTATGATTTGTGGTTGTCTGTTGTTTCCTAGACATTTTGAAGAGGTTGTCTTTAATATTATTATTTATGTATTGATTTGTTTCACTCTGATTTTATATTTTACTGTATCTGAAAGTGTGGAGCAGGTGTTCTTTCTTTGTTATTAACTCAGCTGTACTGGGTCACTCTCCAGCTCTCTTTGTATTGGTGGAACCTCTGGTGGGGATGTGGGTGCAGGTCTCTGTTTGTCATGAAGAGGATTTGGAGTTGGGATGAGCAGGTGTTGTCCACCATCTGTCTTTGATTCTGTGGCACAGGAGCTATTGGTGTTACCTGTCTATTGGGTGAGGTGTTTGATATTATAGCTCCTGTTGCCTGGTGGAGGTTTAATATGTTTCTTCTATTGGATGAGGCAAGAAAGATAGAGAAGAAAGGGGGCGGGGGGAAGCACCAGAAAAAAGCCCCCAGATAGAAAAGTAGAAGAAGTTTTCTGTGTTTTGGGTGAGATAGTTCAGTCAGCAGTGTAGTCACAGGCAGGGTAGTCTGTGTCCTTCTGAGACATCTACTAATGATGACATCCTATTGTCAGTGAAAGACCTGCAATTCAAAACTGACAGAGACCACAATCAGTAGAGGGCCACTACTTACCATTTGGATTGAGAAGCTGAAAAAACCCAGTAGCCCAATCAACTCTGTGCTAAAAGGGGTTGTGGAAGAGCTGAATCCCAACCAACAGCTGTGCACTCTCTCCAGGGCTTTACCTACTTGGAGGGATCTCTCTCTTAACCCCACTCCTTTCTGGACTCCATGGCATCCCAAGCCAAGGTGGGTCTTGATCCATTTCACAAGATTATTGTACTCACTGAAAACCTGAGGTTGCCACCAAAAACTCCTGGTGTGGATATTTTGAGTCCCCAGTGCCTCTGTTGGTTCTGTTATTTTGTTTTCCCTTCTTCTCTCTGCCAACGTCTTTTGTGTTTCTAATAAGTCCTCTCTGTCTCTGCCAGCTAGGCAGGTTCATTTATTTTTCCCAGTTGTTTAATCTCTTCATTTTCTCCATCTTCACTAAATCCGATACTTTATCTTCTCTTTTGTTGTTGTTGTTAAGTGCCGTCGAGTCGTTTCCGACTCATAGCGACCCCATGCACAGCAGAACGAAACACTGCCCGATCCCG
>NW_006921894.1:952159-956851 GCF_000298275.1 Orycteropus afer afer | reverse complement strand
AACAGCTATGATATCCCTTGTTCCACGTCCTCTTCTGAATCCGGCTTGAACCTCTGGAGGTTCTCTATCAATATACTGCTGCAAACGTTTCTGAATTATCTTCAGTAAGATCTTACTTGCATGTGATATTAATGATCTTCTCTTTAGTTGTTCATAACTCCAGTATCATTATATCTATCTGATTTATCTAGTTACTCAGGGATTAAGTTGGAAGAGGGATCAAATGTGTGGATAATAGATAAAACACCATCTTCTCAGACCCTGGTTCCCTGGTTTCAATGCTATGTTGTTCTCACGTGTCACTCTCAGTCAGGCATGCTCAGACCTGGTGTGTTGCTTGCCAACCTGTTGTTACTTTTCAGGGATGTTTACACAGTATCACTGTCTCAAGCAGTATATTTCTTGATAATCTCTTCCAGATCTTCCCAATCTGGGATGTTGCTAGTAGCCATCCCAAAATGGCCATGTTTTGGGGGTTAGAAGTTAGATTGTGGATGACCTGTTACTCCTCATTTCTCTTCTGTCCTTGTTCTAGCTCTCCTTCTAGCTGGTATTCAGTTTGTTTCTTCAATGCTTCATTTGATGTTCAAAGGTGTGAGATCACCATTTGCATCTGTTCTTGGTTGTTTATACAGGACTTTGTTGTAGAGGGATATTATGGCCCATCTAACTGCACCTCTATCTTGACCTCTCCCTGGCTTTAGGATGCTTAATTTTTTTATAATATTAACAAAATATTAGAGAATTCTTACTCTTGATCATTTTTTTTCCTTTCTCCTCTCTCACACAGTATATTTCCAGTGGTTATTATTGTAGTTGTTGTTACGTGCCATCAAGTTGGTTCTGATTCATCTCAATCCTGTGTAAAACAGAAAGAAACATTGCCCAGTCCTGTCCCACTTTTACAGTCCTTGCTATGCTTGAGCCCATCGTTGCAACCACTGTGTCAATACATCTCATTGAGGGTCTACCATTTTTTACTGACCCTCTACTTTACCAAGCATGATATCCTTTGCAGGAACTTGTTCCTCCTGACTACATGAGCAAAGTATTTGAGAGGAAGCCTGGCCATTCTTGCTTTTAAGTAGCATTCTGGCTGTACTTCTTCCAGGACAAATTTGTTCTTCTGGCAGTCCATAGTATTTTCCATATTCTTCAACAGCACCACAATTCAAATGCATCAGTTCTTCTGCTGTCTTCCTTATTTGTTGTCCAGCTTTCACTTGCATATGAGGAAATTGAAAGTATTATGGCGTGGGTCAGGTGCACTTTAGTCTTCAAAGTGACATCTTTGCTCTTTAACACTTTAAGAAGTTATTTTGCAGCAAATTTGGCCACTGTAATACATCATCTGATGTCTTGACTACTGCTTCCATGGGAATTGATTGTGAATCCAAGTAAAATAAAATCCATGACAACTTCATCTTTCTTCTGTTTGTCATGATGTTGCTTATTTGTACAGTTCTGAGGATTTTTGTTTTCTTTATGTTAAGGTGTAATCCATACTGAAGGCTATAGTGTTTGATATTCTTCAGTAGATGCTTCAAGTCATTTTCACTTTCACTGAGCAGGGTTGTCTCATCTGCATGTTGCAGGTTGTTAATGAGTCTTCTTTCAATCCCGATGCCACACTGTTCTTCATATAGTCCAGCTTCTCAAATTATTTTCTCAGTATACAGATTGATTAAGTATCCTGAAAGGACACACACCTTTTCTGATTTTAAATCATTGAGTATGCCCTTGTTCTGTTCAAACAACTGCCTGTTGGTCTATGTACAGGTTCCCCATGAGCACAATTAAGTGTTCTGGAATTCCTTTTCTTCCCAGTGTTATGCATAATTTGTTATGTTTCACATAGTTGAATGCCTGTGTATAGTCAATAAAACACATGTAAACATCTTTCTGCTATTCTTTCCTTTCAGCCAAGATCCATCTGACATTAGCAGTGTTATCCCTCATTTCATGTCCTTTTCTGAATCCACCTGGCATTTCTGGAAGTTTCCTGTCAGTATACTACTGCAACCATTTTCTAATTATCTTTAGGAAAATTTTACTTGTATGTGATATTAATGATACTCTTTGATAATTTGCATGTTCTGTTAGATCATTTTCCTGTGGAATGGGCACAAATAATGGATCTCTTCCAATTGACTGACTAGGTAACTGTCCTTAAAATTTCTTGGAATAAAAAGTGGATACCCCAAGCACTGCATCCATTTATTGCGACATCTCACTGAGTATTCCATCAACTCCTAGAGCCTTGTTTTTCACTGATTCCTTTAGTGCAGCCTGGACTTATTCCTTCAATACCATTGGTTCTTGATCGAATGCTACCTCTTTAAATATTTGAACATCGACCAATTCTTTTCGGTACAGTGAATCTGTGTATTCTTTCCATCTTCTTTTGATGCTTCCTGCATCATTGAATATTTTACCCATGTTGTTGTTGTTGTTGTGTGTCATCGAGTCAGACCCGACATAGTGATCCCTCCTTGGGTTTCTGAGGCAATATCACTATGGAACTATCAATCTACGGAAGTAGATTGCCCCATCTTCCTTGCAAGGAGTGGCTGGTGGGTTTGAACTGCCAGCCTTCTGGTTAGCAGTCAAGTGCCTTAGACGTTATGCTACCAGAGCTCCCATATTTTACCCATAGAATCCTTCAATATTGCAAATCCAGGCTTGCATTTTTTCTTCAGTTCTTTCAGCTTGAGAAATGCTGAACATAGTTTTCCCTTTTGGTGTTCTAATTCCAGAACTTTGCACATTTGATTATAATATTTTACTTTGTCTTCTCAAGCCATCCTTTGAAATCTTCTGTTCAGCTGTTTTATTTCATCATTTCTTCTATTCACTTTAGCTACACTCCATTCAAGAGCAAGTTTCAGAGTCTCTTCTGACATCAATTTTGGTCTTCTCTTCCTTTCTTTTTTTTTTTTTTTTTTTTTTTTTTTTTTTTTTTTTTGACCTTTTGCTTTCTTCATGGATGATGTTCTTGATGTCGTTGTCATCCCACAACTCATCTGATTTGATTTGGTCATTCGTGTTCAGTGCATAAAATCTGTTCTTGTGATGGTTTCTAAATGCAGGTGGGATATAATCAGGGTCTTATTTTGGCTCTTGTAGATATGTTTTAATTTTTCTCAGCTTCAACCTGTGCCCTCAGAGAACAGGCACAGCTAATGCAAGATCATTATTCCTTGTAAGACATACATGGATTGTACATGCCCAAATGTGTATAATTTCCGTTATCTTTAATTGCTTTAGATGCTTGGAATGTTGTGAATTTACTTTAAAAGAGTTATTAAAATGAATTCCATGTGCAACTGTTGATTGCTGGAGGTTTTAGGGACCCCATATTTTTTGCGATCTGCAGGGACTTAGGTTTGGCTCTGGCCTGTTTTTACTGTTTATCAACAAGACCCTTGGGGCAGGAATCTCTTAGGTAGCAGAGAACACACAGAATCCTTCAGGTTTTACCTGCTACCATGACTAGTAATACCAGAGAAGTAAAATATTTTGCCTAGAGCATCACAATAAACCGCTAGCAAACTGAAGATTAAATTTATGAGCTTATTTCTGTTGAACCTGGGCCCCGAAGTCTTGATGGTGCCCTGGACACCCTCACGCCCAACCCCCACTGAGCACATCCCATCCTTGGAGGCAGCACACTACCAAGGGTATCTCCAAGCAAAAGAATAAAGCCCTACAGTGTTTACTTTTGCTGGACAGTGCAGTGAAAGGCATTTGTAAGTGAGTGTTTTGGGTGAGGCCACTGTGTGCCCCTGAGGTATGCATACAGACACTCTCATAAGATAAGGGTCCTTTCCAGATCCCGAGATGTGCATGTGGACACTCCAGGGCACCATATCAGAAAAAAAGTTTTGTTCATCCCCTGAGGTATACAGGTGAGTCCTCTTGGGCATCATGTAGGAAGGAAGAGAGTTCTTCACAGCTCCTGAGGTGTGCATGAGAGTCTTCCCAGGCTCCTTGTAATAGGAGGTCCTCCCTAAAATGGCCTGTCCCTGAATTTGGTTTCTGGGGTCTACAGGTAGACTGAATCCCAAACAAGCATGGAACTCAACTAGAAAATGCATACAAAACAAGTATGCATTGATGGTCTTATGTTTACATTCCAGAGTGCAAATTCACCTGCACCAGCGGAAAGTGCTTGTATCTTGGTTCATTGGTCTGCAACCAGCGGAATGACTGTGGGGACAACAGTGATGAGGAAAACTGTCTCCTGGTGACTGAGCATCCGCCCCCAGGGATCTTCAACTGTAAGTGCCTCCTGCATCAAGTTGGATTGTGTTTTTGAAATGGTTAAGTGTTCAGGTCTTCAGCCAATGGGAAATACACTGTTTTGTGCTTAAGGAAAGATGTATATTTTCACAAAGGAAATATTTATTTTAGGATAGAAAGATAGTGTGTCTCAAAGTGGAAAGTTGTTCTCAGGAGCAGTCTGAGGCCCTTTGTTTTGAAATGGCTTTTGCTGTGGATCTGAAAATTTCTGATGAGCTCCAAGACCTCAACACAAGTCAGTCTAGTGATCTCTGAACCAGCTCTTAGAACTTTCTAAAAGTAGTCACTGAGGAAGTCATTTTATTTTTTTTATTTTTTATTTTTTTATTAGGATTTGGGTGAAGATTTACAGAGTAAATTCACTTTTCATACAGCAGTTCACATATACTT
>NW_006921894.1:937465-945254 GCF_000298275.1 Orycteropus afer afer | reverse complement strand
TTATCTTCTGTGTCTGTGTTAATTGGTTTCCCTTTTCTTTGTTGAAGAGGGTCTGTGCAATCCTTCTGCCTAGTCCGCCATCTTGCCCCGCCTCCGAGGAAGTCATTTTAAATAAGTAATGGAAGATCTGTGATAGCCCAGAATTAATTCTGTAATTGAAATAAGAAAGGAGAAAATTTTCTTATGGGACTTTTCTCTGCATGAAGAAAAATTTAAATGATGTATTATATATGTATTTCTTAAACTTGAAAAAGTGAAATCACAGTTTGAAATTCATTGATTTTTTTTATCTCATGGTTTTTATGGAAGGAGAAATAAGTCAGTTTCAAAACATACTGAACTTTCTCTTAGTAAAAGTGGTTTGTTTTCTGTGTTTCCTTGGGTTAAATGAAGTGGATGGAGGGTGAGGATCTCTTTTGCAGTAGCATATCCTAGATATAAAGTTTATCACTAACCCTTGTCATGTGATCTTCTTACTGAGAGAATTCATGATACACTTAGCTTCACTTGCCAGCTTGACAATATTTTGAGGAGTTAAATTGAATACCAATTTTTAAATATTTGTTATGAAAATTATACTACATAAAAACCAAAATGGCAAATATGAAAAAGGGAGTCTTTTGTTTATTTAAAAAAAATATTTTCTTTATTCCTCCTGTACTTCCCTTCTGGAAGACAAGCTCAGGTAAGTATTGTGCCTAGCAAATTTTAAGTCTGCTGTTCATGCTTGCTAAGTTCAAGGGTCCAGTAGTACAAACAGTTTACTCATGTTTTTCTGCTGTATTTTTTATATTCAGCATTCTTAGAGTACCACTACTATAAGTTGAAAAGGCAATTTACAGTTAGTATCTGCTTTCTTGGTATTTGGTCCATATTTTCCCTCAGATTATTGTTTTGTCAAGTAGTCTTTAGTGATTGCCCATAGTATGTTTGCCTCATGCAGGTACCCAGATGCAGCAAGGGGTCCCATGGCTGATACTATCTCAATGACTCAAGCTCTTCTAGGTCTGAGAAAGGCCTGAGACATCCACTCTCTGGGCTTCCTACTGCATACAAACCAACTTAGAGAGGACAGAGGGCAGAGAAGATAGGAGGAGGATGCTTGTTGTTGTTCTTAGGCTCCTTCCAGCCAGTCACCAACTCTTAGGGACCTCTTGTACAACAAAATGAAACATTGCCCAGTCCTGTGCCATCCACACGATCATTGCTATGTTTGAGCCCATTTTTGCAGCCACTGTGTCAGTCCATTTCATTGAGGGTTTCTTTCTCTTTTGCTGATCCTCTGCTTTACTAAACATGACATCTTTCTTTCTCTAGCTGTTGATTCCTCCTGATGATTTGTCCAAAGTAAGCGAGACAAAGTCTACTTACTCATCCTCACTTCTTAGGAGCACTCTGGCTGTGTTTCCTCCAAAACAGATTTGTTTGTTGTTCTGGTAGTCCATGGTATTCAGTATTCTTCACCAACACCACAAATCAAATGCATCAGTTCTTCTTCTGGCTTCCTTTTCTATTGTGCATCTTTCACGTGGATAGGAGGTGACTGAAAATATCTGGGCTTGGGACATTTGTACATTAGTCATCAAAGAGACATCTCTACTTTATTACACATTCAAGAAGTCTTTTGCAGCAGATTTGCCCAGTGCAATGTGTCATTTGATTTCTTGACTCCTGCTTCCATGGGCATTGACTGTTGATCTACAAAAATTGAAATCCATGACAGTTTCAGTTTCTTAGCCATTTATCATGATGTTGTTTATTGGTCCAGCTGTAAGGATTTTCACTTTCTTTATGTTTAGGTGTAATCCATGTCCTTTACCAGTAAGTGCTTCAGATCATCTTTACTTTTGGCAAGCAAGGTTCTGTCATCTGCATATCTTAGGCAGTTAATAAGTTTTTCTCCAATATTGAGGCCACGTTCTTCATACAGCCCTGCTTCTCAGATTATTTGTTCTGCATATAAACTAAATAAGTAAGGTAAAATAATACAACCTTGCCACATACCTTTACTGATTTTAAATTATGCAATGTCACCTTGTTCTGTTAGAAAGACTGTCTCTTGATCCATGTACAGGTTCTGTGTGAGAGCAATTAAGTATTCTAGAATCCCTGTTCTTCATAACATTATCCATAATTTGTTATGATTGACACAGTTGAATGACTTCATGTAGCTGATAAAACATAGATATACATCTTTATAGTATTTTATGCTTTTGGCCAAGATCTATCAGACATCTGCAATGGTATCTCTTATTCTGTGTCTTCTTCTGACTCCAACTTGAACTTCTAGCAATTCCCTCTTGAAATACAGCTACAGCCATTTAAAAATTATCTTCAGCATAATTTTGCTAGCTTATGATATTAATGATATTTGTTTGATAATTTCTGCATTCTGTTTGATCATCTTTCTTTGAAATGGGCATAACTGTGGATTTCTTCTACTTGGTTGACTAGATAGCTGTCTTACAAATTTCTTGATCTAGACAAGTAAGCATTTCCAGCATTGTGTCTATTTGTTGAAGCATCTCAGGTGGTACCTGATTCCATCAATTTGGAGTCTTGTTTTTGCCTGTGCCTTCAGTGCAACTTGTACTTGAGAAATGCTGAGCATGTCCTTCCCTTTTGGTTGTTTAATTCCAGGTCTTTGCACATTTCAGTATAGTAATATACCCTGTCTTCTTATCTACCCTTTGGAATCATCTGTTCAACTCTTTTACTTCATCATTTCTTCCATTTGCTTTGGCTACCCTGTGCTCAAGAGCAGGTTTCAGAGCCTTTTCTGACATCATCCATTTTGGTCTTTTCTTTCTATCTGTTGCTTTCTTCATGTATGATGTCCTTGATGTCATCCCACAACTCATCTGGTCTTTGGTCATTGATTCAGTGGATCAAATCTATTCTTGAGATAGTCTCTGAGTTCAGACTGGATGTATTCAAGGTTGTACTTTGCCCCTCTAGACTTGCTCTGATTTTCTTCAGCTTCAGCTTGAACTTGTGTAGGAGTAGTTGATAGTTTTGTTCTACAGTAGGTCCGTGGCTTTGTCTTGACTGATAATATCGAGTTTCCCCATCTTCTTTTTCCACAAATGTAGTCCATTTGATTCCTGTGTAAACTATCCAGTACGATCCACATGTATGGTCATTGTTTTTGTTGTTGAAATAAGGTATTTCCAATGATTAAGTCATTGGACTTGCAAAATTTTACCATGTGATCTCAACCATTATTTTTATCACCAAAGCAGCGTCTTTTGACTACTGGTACCCCCCCCCAACTTTCATATTCAAATCACCAGCAATTATCAATTCATCTTGATTGCATGTTTGTTCAATTTGAGACTTCAGTAGTTCATAGAAACCTTCAGTTTCCTAATCTTCAACATTGGTGGTTGGTGCATAAATTTGTTGTCATAGTTGTATTATCGTATTAACTGGTCTTACTTATAGGTGTATGGATATTAACCTGTCACTGACAATATTGTATTTTAGTATTGATTTTGAAATATTCTTTTTGGTGATGAATGCAATGCCCTTCCTCTTCAATTTATTCTAAGCATAATCCACTGCTACCAAGTTGATTTGAACTCATAGTGACCCTATAAGACAGAGTAGAACTGCCCCATAGGGTTCCCAAGGCTGTAAATCTTTGCAAAAGCAGACTGCCTTATTTTTATCCTTCAGACTGGCTGATGAGTTTGAACTGCCAACCTTTCAATTAGCAGCCAAATGCTTTAACCACTGTGTCACCAGAGCTTCTGTATCCAGCATGATATGATTGTCAGATTCAAAGTGACAAATATAAGTCCATTTCACCCCACTAATGCCTAGAACTTTGAACTTCAAATATTCCATTTCATTATTGGCAACTTTCACTTTTCTTCATTCATGCTATATGCATTCCATGATTTTATTACTAATGGCATTTTATCAACTAAGTGAAAGATTTGACTGTGTGGATAATCACAAATTATGGATAACATTACAAAGAATGGTAATTCCAGGATACTTAAATGTGCTGATACAGAACCTGTACATGGGTCAAGAAGCAGTCTTTGAAACAGAACAATTTAAGATCAGCAAAGGTATGTGGCGGGGTTGAATTATTTTACATCATTTTTTTTAGTCTATACCAAAAACTCACTGCCATCGAGTTGATTCCAACTCATACTGACCACGATTGGACTTCCAAGGCTATAAATCTTTACAGAAGCTGACTGCCCCATCTTTCTTCTGCAGAGTGGCTGGTAGGGTCAAACCACCAGCCTTTTGGTTAGTTGCCAAATGTTTTAACCACTACACCACCACAGCTTCTTATTTAGTCTATATGCAAAATAACCAGAGAAGCTTGGCTGCCTGAAGAAGAATTTGTTATTAGTATTGGAGGAAGACTCATTAACAACCTGAGATATGCAGATGGTATAACCTTGCTTGCCAAAAGTGAATGACTTGAAGCATTTACTGATGAAGGTCAAAAGATCTAAGACTATAGCCTTCAATATGGATTACACCTAAACATAAAGAAAGTGAAAATCCTTACAGCTGGACCAATGAACAACATCATGATAAATGGCTAAGAAACTGAAACGTCAAGGATTTCATTCTTTGTAGATCAACAGTCAATGCCCATGGAAGCAGGAGTCAAGAAATCAAATGACACATTGCACTGGGCAAATCTGCTGCAAAAGACTTCTTGAACGTGTAATAAAGTAGAGGTGTCTCTTTGATGACTAATGTACAAATGTCCCAATCCCTGATATTTTCAGTCACCTCCTATCCACGTGAAAGCTGCACAATAGAAAAGGAAGCCAGAAGAAGAACTGATGCATTTGATTTGTGGTGTTGGTGAAGAATACTGAATACCATGGACTACCAGAAGAACAAACAAATCTGTTTTGGAGGAAATACAGCCAGAGTGCTTTTACGAAGTGAGGATGAGTAAGTAGACTTTGTCTCGCTTACTTTGGACAAATCATCAGGAGGGATAAATGGCTGGAGAAAGAAAGACATCATGTTTGGTAAAGTAGAGGATCGGTGACAAAGATGGAGATGAGATAAACTGATGCAGTGGCTGCAACAGTAGACTCAGACATTGAGCTAGAGCCACTCGATGACACCTAAAATCAATTGCAGCCTTTGTGAAGATGACTCTCAGACTCAAGAAGATTGGCTAACAGGAGTAACTCTTTCTACTGTAATGGCCAAAAGCCTTTTTGAGTAGATGCGGGCTGTTGCTCCAGACTCCCTCATCGTCTCAGCTTCCCAGTAAAGGGGGTGGCCTCTTTACCTCACCCAGCTGTCCCAGGCAGGGCCAGCCCTGAGCTTGTCCTGCATCAGAAGCCCCAATGGGCTTGCTTCTTTGTGCTATGCATGCAGGGAGGGAAGGACCAGACCTCATGTGGCTGGCACTGGGCTCAGGATTTCTACATGCTGGATAATGTCCACTTCAAGGGACTCAAGCTGTTCTGCAAGGTGGTAGATTCTTTCAATAGGACTCCCTCTGCCCCTTCTAAACCTTAAAGAAAAATAAAACAAACTGTGGGAAAACGATGATTGGCTTGTATGAAATTAATCCAAGATGGTGTTTTGAATAAGATGAGGAGAAGAATGTATATCTCTCTAGTGTCTGGGAGCAGCTGCAAAAAGCTATCACCTCAGTGCATCCTGTGAGTGCCTGAAGGGGTCAGTAGCCTGGTTGTCCTACGTGGTGAGCTCCCAGCCACCCTTATGCTTACTGCCCTAATTTCTCCTAATTATTTTTCTGATCAATTAAAATATTATAGGGTCTTGAAAGGTAATTTAATCTTTTCAGATGAACAAAGGTGGAGGACAACAGGAGGAAAGTTTTCATAAACCTTAGCTTTCATTTCCTCCTGCTGTGACACTAGATTTGGGCAGATAAAAACAACTCCTTAGATTTAGATTTACATTTTGATTATGGTACTGCTTTTATGTGTTTGAAACTGCCCCACTTCAGATGAAATTTATCCACTTCTTTAAATATTTAGTAGTCTAGTGTGGATGTTAATGAAAGTCTGACAGTGCTATTTTGAGAATTGCAACAATGATAGTAATTTTCAGTGTCAGATTACTGCTTTGCAATGGGAAAAAGGACAGGGAGGAGAAGGAGGAGACATGGTTTCAGTCCTAATAGTGTTTGCTGCCCTTAGGCTGGGCCAGACAGATGGGCCATGAATACTGTCTAGACACTCTCTGCCTGAGTGAACGCAGTCTTGGAGGGAGGACACACAGCAAAAAGCTGGAGAAGTGCTGAGGAAGTCAGAGCAGCTCTGTTTTATCAGAAAGAAATCAATTCAGGGCTTGAGTCTTGGGGAGGAGGAGGGTGTATATGGGTGTTAAAAGAAAAGGCCCTCTGTTATTGATTAATTTTAGTGAACACTTGGCTGTTATTAGGCACTAGGGAGAGCGTGAAAGGAGTTTGAAGTATGGTAACGCTATTGATGTAAATTATATCCTCCACAGACTGCAGAAAGATTTCTTTCAAGACACAGCTCTGGAAGGCTGGAGAAGAGCTTTGGAAAGGAGTTGTCACCACATGCCATGAATACAAGGCACAACCCTTGGTGTGTGACCTGCCTTGTCCTGTATGGTAATGAACTCAGTTTACACCATGGCAAAACAAGTCTTGGCTTTTCACTTTCTAGGATTTAGTCTCTTCATTTGGCAAGGTTTTAGAGATTCACCCAGTTTGTTTTATTCTCTTAGAAGTCTCCGAGAGCTTTCCAGAGATAGGCACTACCATTGGGAACTCTGCTAATGGTGCTATGGGGAATTAGATAAAAATCTCCAGACAGCTCTGTTGGGTTTGGCTTGAGTGCATGGCTAAATATGATTGTGGTTATTATTCATTATTTCCTGGGTGCCAGAAATAGCTCTTACATGATGCAAGTAGTAAATGTCTGTTCATTGAAGCTACTTGTCTAAGTGTGGCCAGTGGTTGGGGATGGGGATGTGGCTGTCAGGATGGAACATGTGTGTAGCTGTAGCACTGATGTAGCATCATGGATGACTGCAACTGATGTAGAGAATGCTTCATTATTCACCTAATTGCGATTAGTCATACCTTTTACTGAAGGGAAAAAAAAATCTAAGAGGGTATATAAGGCGCTCTAGTGGCACAGTGTGTGAGGCTTTTGGCTTCTAACCAGAAGGTTAATGATTCAAACCCACTAGTCACTCCATGGGAGGAAGATGAGACAATCTACTCTGTAAAGATTTACAGCCTTGAAAACCCTATGTGGGTTTCTATGATGCAGAATCGACTCAGTGGCAGTGGGATTTTTTTTTTTTTAATTGTGATTTGGGTGAAGATTTACAGAACAAATTCACTTTCCATATAGCAGTTAACATACGCTTTGTCTCATGACATTGACCACAGATTACCACAATGCAACAGCTCCCCTCCCACTTCCTCCCCATAGTTACCTCTTGCCAGTGTCCATCCCACCATGCACTCCTGCCCCCTTAGCTGTCTGTCTCCCTGTGCATAAGCAACCCTTCTTTCTCCCATGATTGTTCTCTCCCAGGAGTGTATCTACCTGAGGTAAATGTTCAACTCATATACCTGTCTTATGTTTGGCTGGAAACCAGTGGTGTGAGTTCAATTCCAGACCTGAAGGGCAGCTAGGGGCCATAGTCTCAGTGATTCCACCAGGCTCTATTAGAACAGCAAACGTGCTCCACCCCCCCCCTTTTTTTTTCTCCAAATGATTTTGAATTTTGTTCCACATTGTTCTCCCTCTCTATCAAGGATCTCCTACATAGATCCCCTTCC
>NW_006921894.1:925019-930945 GCF_000298275.1 Orycteropus afer afer | reverse complement strand
TTTTGATGGTATCCCATGTGAACCTTAGGCTTTCTTCATTTTGTATTGATTTTTTTTTTTTCTGATTTATCCCTTTCCAAAGAATTATTCAGGTATTTGTCTTCAGTCTCATTAATTCTGTCTTCCATTGCATCAATTTTACTCCTTTGTCCTTCCAATGTGTATTTCTGACAATGTAGTATTAATCTTCTGGATTTGTATCTCTAGATTTAGAATCATTTCTAATTTTTCATTGATTTTGTCATTTTGTTCGTGTATTTTGTTCAAAAATTCTTGTAAGGTTTTTTCTGTGTTTTCTTTGGTCTGTCTCTCA
This sequence comes from Orycteropus afer afer, assembly GCF_000298275.1. Lineage (NCBI taxonomy): Eukaryota > Metazoa > Chordata > Mammalia > Tubulidentata > Orycteropodidae > Orycteropus > Orycteropus afer. The sequence continues at coordinate 930,632 of NW_006921894.1, read as the reverse complement.
ATCCTTGAAGACATCTAAAGATAATTCTTTTAAATTCCTTATCAGAGAGTTCCAATGCTGCTCCTTCGTCAGGCATGTGTTCTGGTCTGTATCCTGCTCCCTTGTTTCTACCACTCTATCCTGCTTCTTTGTGTTTACTCTGATGGTCTGTTGTCTCTGAGGCATCATGTTGTTGTTGTATTTAGATCTCTGTTAATTGTTTGTGAATAGCCTCCAAAGGTGATTTCAGCTCTTCTTGGTGGATTTTTATCATTGGCCTGTTGGTGGAGAAGGAGGTAGTGGCTGTCACTCAGTAAGTGAAGTTGAAGGTGGTTTTGGTCTAAGTATTTCTTATGGGGACTGTTGCTGTCTCCCACTCAGTTAGACAAAAATTATCATTGAATAACCATCAAAAAACTAAAAGGACATGGACAAAAAACACACCATGTAATCACACAGGAACAGTAACCAAAAAAAGAAAAAAGGGAAAAAGAAAAAGGAAAAAGAAGAAAACCTGCAATATCTGGTGATAAGCCACTAAGAGAAAAACAGTAGAAAAGGAGAATAATGAAGGAACAAAAATGGGAAAAATACAAAAAGAAAAACAAGGCACAGGTTTAACCATGAGAAAAAAAGGTTGGAAAAAAACTTAAAAAAAAAAGAAATTTCAACCAGGAACAGGGAAAAGAAAAAATGCTGAAAACTAGGACCTGGGAAGAATAAGAATAATAGTAAAAAGGACAAAAATATTAATAATAATAGTTGTTTTAAAACAGACAAATACTAGCAAACTAATCACCAGAAAAAAGAAAGTGAAAAAGAAAAAAAAAAAAACAGAAAAAATATCAGTTGAGGACAGGGCAGGGCACCCAGGCTCCGTCTGAGCACACAAACTGTGATGGAGTTTCTGTGGGCCCAGAAGGTAGGTGGGAGTGGAGGATGGCCACACCTCCATTCACCAAGCAGGTGTGGGGTATAAGAGTAACAAGAGGAATGTCATACCTTTTCTGTCTTGCAGGTCTGGAGTGCCATTGGGGTTGCTGGCAAGCAGAAAGTATTATTAAGCCCCAGGAATCTGAGAGAGCCCTGTTTCTTTAAATATGCAAAATAGTCAAGCTGCTTTTAAACATTCAAAATGTCTGTGCCCTCCAGACCAGCAAAAGTCCACGGCTCAGCCCACCTTTCTCTTTACCTTCTCTCTTTATTCCCCAGCCACCAGAGTAGTCCTCCATGCAGTCTATGGCTAGCAGGGCTGATTTTTAGGTTAATTCTTAGGTCCTACCACCACTCGGGAATCTCCAAACTGTCTGTGCCGTGCCGTCAGGATTGCTCAGGATCTCTGCCAGACCGCTGCTCCGTCTGTCTCCTTTTTTGGTATTTTCATGCAAATTCTTCTGCTAGTTGGGGTTTAGTCCACTTCTGTATCCTTCCCTTCAAGGTTCAGGGGTCCAGGATTATCTTCTGTGTCTGTGTTAATTGGTTTCCCTTTTCTTTGTTGAAGAAGGTCTGTGCAGTCTTTCTGCCTAGTCCGCCATCTTACTGGCGGCAGTGGGTTTTAAGAGGGTATATAATAAAGGCTGTTTGTAATTACAAAGGTGAGCCTACTCCTCTGGTGTTCAGACTTCTGAATTCACCATTTGTGCTGGTAGCTCTTTAGTAATATGTCAGTAGAGATACCAGCACAGACTTTTAATTTTAGGAGAATTTCAACCACCTAGAGATAGGCAGTCATCATTTTTTACCTCCTTCCATTCTTGTTATGTCCCAGGAACTATCAGCAGAGGGAAAAGTAGATGATTTTTGCATTTTCCTTTTTAAAGGTGCAAAAGGTAAATCAAAGACAAAAAATATTCATAGCCTAAGCTGTACTAGAAGCTCTGGTAGCATAGTGCCTAAGGCACTTGACTGCTAACCAGAAGGCTGGCTGTTCAAACTCACCAGCCACTCCTTGGAAGGAAGGTTGGTCAATCTACTCCCATAGTGATCCCACCTAGGAAATCCAAGGAGGGGTTCCTGAGTTGGGTACAACTCAACAACACATAACAACAACAGGCAGTCACTGGAGAGGAAAAGAAGAGAAGTTTTGTATTTTAAGAGCTTGCAAGCAAGTTCTAAGTGGCTCTTCTCAGAAATGTTGAGGGGTTCCCAGAACTGCAGCACTCTTTTAGAAATGTATCATCTTCTCCTAAAATTTTTGCCTGTTATCCCATTAGAGTCTTACACTTGGGCACAAACTGTCTTATCCTTTGGGTAAACTATAAGGGACTTATATTTATGGCCAAAAGTTCTCCACAGGGAGACAAGATGTCAGGAGTGTGACACCACACTCACATTCCTGGACTGGAGGTTTGCAAAGAGAATCACAATGCTCTGCAAGTGTCAAAGCCCTGTGATTCTGTTCAAGTGTAAACAGAGGAATACATCATGCATCTACCCTGTTTTCAGGTACCAGCAATTCAGTGGTGATCACCTATATGCCCCAGCTGGGAAAATGTAGTATTATTCCCCATCTTTGAAAAAAGGCTTTATTTTGACTTGATTTTATTTCCTCTCTAGGTTCCAAGACATGAGTATTTTGTAACATTCCATGAAGCAGTTAAATAATTTCTGAAGTTCTTTCATTGTTCTCCTTTTCTGAGTGAGGATCTGTATAGATGCCTTTGCAGAGAATTAGAAACCTCCTGAATCTTGTTTAGCTTTAGCTGCTGTGGTGATAGTGGTGGTGACATTAATTCCTCTGACACTTGGTGGGAAGCATTCTGTATAGAAAGCATCTAGGGACCCTAGGATCTCTGAAAATTCAAGTGAGCCATCCTGGTTCAAGTGAGTCTAAATTACATAGGGAACTTTAAAAATAATTCTTTGGCCACACTCCCAATCCACTTTCTGAGGTAGGCCCAATAATTTGTATCTGAATAAATCAGCAACATCGCAATAAATAGAAAAAGAAATTGAAATGGTTAGGGATTTCATTTTTCTTGGATCCACAGTCAACACCCATGGAAGCAGCAGTCAAGAAATCAGATGTAGTATTGTATTGGACAAGTCTGCTGCAAAAGACCTCTTTAAAGTATTAAGAAGCAAAGATGTCACTTTGAAGACTAAGGTGTGCCTAACCCAAGCCATGGTATTTTCAATTGCCTCTTATGTGTGTGAAAACTGGACAGTGAATAAGAAGACCAAAGAAGAGTTGATGCTTTTGAATTACAGTTTTAGCAAAGAATACTGAAAACACTATGGTCTGCCAGAAGAAAGAACAAATCTGTCCTGGAAGAAGTACAGCCAGAATGCTCCTTAGAAGTGAAAATGGCCAAGACTTTGTCTTGCCTACTTTGGTTATGTTGTCAGAAGGGACTGGAGAAGGATATCATGCTTGGTCAATGAAGAAGGGGAAGACCCTTAAAGAGATGTATTGACACCATGGCTGCAATGATGGGCTCCAGCATACCAGCCATTCTGAGGATGGTGCAGAACCAGGTAGTTTTTCATTCTTTCATACATAGGGTCTCTGTGACTGGTATCCAACTCGATGGCACCTAACAACAACAAAGTGGCTGTTATACTGCCCTCCTAGCACCTGTCTGGAGCATAGTTGCCAAGACCATAATGTCTGACAAAAGTTCATTGTAATGTGTTCACGAAAACTAATGAAGCCTTTTCTGCAAAATGGAATGAGTAAATAAATGAAGATGAAATCTGCAGATGAGTGGATGCAGGTCCTGGCTAGATGATGACCGAGGACATTAGTCTGTCAGAACAATGTGCCCTGAGTCCCATTCTTCATTTAAATATCCAAAACAAACTAGTTGTCGTTCAGTCAAACCCAACTCATAACACCCCCATGTGTGTCAGAGTAGAACTGTGTTCCATAGGATTTTTAATGTTGATATTTTGGAAGTAGATTATCAGACCTTTCTTCTAAGGCACCTGTGAGTAGACTGAAACTCCATCCTTTCAGTTGGCAACTGAACAGTTAACTGTTTTTACCATCTGGGTACTCCCTCGAGGACTCCCTTGTGTCTAGATCTCTACATTAGGTATTATGGTTATGGGTAACTGTAATTTTTATTTCTTCTTAATGTATATATATATATATATATATATATATATATATATATATATATACACCAAACCCACTTCCATTGAGTCAATTTGACTCATAGCGACCCCTCCTTGGGTTTCTGAGGTGGTATCTTTACAGAAGTAGGTTGCCCAATTTTCCTTCTGAGGAGTGGCTGGTGGGTTTGAACTTCTAACCTTCTAGTTGGCAGTCAAATGCCTTAGGAACTACACTACCAGAGCTCCTGTTTATTTATTTATTTATTAAAGAATAGTTTTTGAAAAGTATGTGATTTGTAGTCAAATAATAGTACATTAAATCTCTCTGAAAATATGTCTGCTTACTTAGTTGTTAATAGAAATTAGAATTGAGATATCAAAGATCACCTCTCATTATGACACTATGCACCTAGGCAGTACTTAGAAGATGGCATCTATGATTCTTACCTGCCTCGGTGCTACCACTGGACTAAGCTTGTTTGAAGCAGCATCCCAGCCATAGCCCTCTAGGGTGCCAGGCATGGATGAAGGATGCTTGTTTCTGGGGTGAGTGCCCCTCAGCATCTGGAGGACTAGACTTCAGCCCAGTTGACTGAGTCTGTGTATACAATCTCACCCCTGCTGTCCTCAGACTGGAACTTCCCAGAAAGAATTCTTCGATGGCATCTCTTTTGTCCTCTATAAGGCACACATTTCTAAAGTGTTTTTATTTTACTAGCTCTGGTAGCATAGTGCCTAAGGCACTTGACTGCTAATCAGAAGACTGGCGGTTCAAACCCACCAGCCACTTCTCGGAAGGAAGACTTCCATAGTGATACTGCCTTGGAAACCCAATGAAGGGTCACTATGAGTTGTGCCCGACTTGACGGTACATAACAACAACAACAACATGCTTTCCTGTGCAGAGGTGGTCTGATTCATATCATCCTGAATGACATGTTGCCCAGGGACAATGCTGGAACCCATTGTGCTTCTGTGTCCTTGTATGTGTGCTTCTACATGTATGTTGTTGTTGTTAGGTGTGGTCAAGTCGTCTCCGACTCATAGCAACCCTATGCACAGCAGAATGAAACACTGCCCAGTCCTGTGCCAGCTCCATGATTCTTGTTATACTTGAGGCCATCACCACTACCATGGTGTCAATCGGTCTTATTGAGGGCCTTCACCTCTTTTATCGACCCTCCACCTTACCAAGCATGACATCCTTCTCCAGGGAATGGTCACTTCTGACAACATGACCAAAGTATGTGAGACGAAGTCTGGCCGTTCTTGCCTCCAAGGAGCATTCCAGCTGTACTTCCTCCAGGACAGATCTGTTAGTTCTTTTAGCAGTCCACAGTACTTTCAGCATTCTTCACTGACATCCCAGCTCAAAAGCATCAATTCTTCTTTGGTCTTCCTTATTCATTGTCCAGCTCTCACATGCATGAGGTGATTGAAAATACCATAGCTTGTGTCAGGCACACCGTAGTCCTCAAGGAGACATTTTTTCTGTTCAGCACTTGAAAGAGGTCCTTTACAACCAATTTGTCGTCTGATGTCCTGACTGCTTCTTCCATCAACATTGATTGTAAA
>NW_006921894.1:924334-924919 GCF_000298275.1 Orycteropus afer afer | reverse complement strand
TTTGCAGATTCTACATTATTCTTTAGCGTTGCATAGTATTCCATTGTGTGAATGTACCAAAGTTTGGTTATCCATTCCTCAGTTGTTGGACAGCTTGCTAGCTTTTAATATCTGATTCGCTACTTGCCAAAGTAGGAGGTGGAACAATGTTTTATATAGTATGTTATGCCAATTGAGCTTGATGTCCCTTGCAACTATGGTCCCAAGCCCACAGGTTCAACTACTTGGTCCCTCTGGGTAGCTGGCTGTGACCTAGCAGTGAACACAACCTTGCCCCTTATCAGCTCTACTATACACCTGGGAATTCTGATCATTCACATAAACTTATAGGACCATTGTCTGAAAACCCTGCACATGGTCTTTGATACACTCCCCATTTCATAGACATACCTAATAGTTCAGCCTGTCCACCCATATATCCACCCATATACCCATGTTTGCCTTCAGTGACAACGCAGTACTGTGTGTGCAAAAAGGTTCATCTTTGTTATCTATACCTCCCATGTACCTCTCTATGTCTTTCTCTTCCTCAATGCTGCCATATTGGTCACTCACATTTGGTACATTGCCCTTCTCTTCACCCAA
>NW_006921894.1:912952-923355 GCF_000298275.1 Orycteropus afer afer | reverse complement strand
TCAGTAAGATTTTACTTGCAGGCAATATTAATGATATTGTTCAATAATTTCCACATTGTGTGGGATCACCTTTCTTTGGAATGGGTACAAATATGAATCTCTTCCAGTCAGTTGGCCAGGTAGCTGTCTTCCAAATCTCTTGGCATAGCCAAGTGAGTGCCTCTAGTAGGGCATCCATTTGTTGAAACATCTCAGTGGGTATTCCATCAATTCCTGGAGCCTTGTTCTTCACCAGTTTCTTCAATGAAGCTTCAATTTCTTCCTTCAATACCATTGGTTCTTGAACATATGCCACCTCCTGAAATGGTTGAAGATCAACAAGTTCATTTTGGTACAGTGACTCTGTGTATTCCTTCCATTTTCTTTTGAAGCTTCCTGCATCATTCAATATTTTGCCCATGGAATCTCTCAATATTGGAACTTGAGGCTTAAATTTTTTCCTCAGTTCTTTCAGCTTGAGTTAGAAATGCTTTTCTGACTCCAAGCCTTTTCACATTTCATTATAGTAATTGGCTTTGTCTGCTCAAGTTGCTCTTTTAAATCTTCTCTTCAGCTCTTTTATCTTGTTATTTCTTCCATTTGCTTTAGCTACTCTTCACTCAAGGGCAAATTTCAGAGTCTTTTCTGAAATCCCTTTTGGTCTTTTCTTTCTTGTATTTTTAATGACCTCTTGCTTTCTTCGTGGATGATGCTCTTGATGTCGTCTTCTGGTTTCGGTCATTGGTGTTCAATGCATCAAATCTATTCTTTAGATGGTCTCTAAATTCAGGAGGGATAGATTCAAGGTCATATTTTGGCTCTCTTGGACTTGTTTTAATTGTCTTCAACTTCAAATTGAACTTGCATTTGAGCAATTGATGATCCTTTCTACAATCAGCTCCTGGCCTGGTTTTGGCTGAAGATACTGAGCTTTTCCATCACCTGTTGCCACGGATGTAGTCAATCTGACTCCTGTATACTCCATCTTGCAGTATCCATGTGTATAGCCTACCTTTGTGTTGTTGAAAAAAGGTATTTGCAATGAATAAGTCATTGGTCTTGCAAAATTCTATCATGCGCTCTCCAGCGTTATTTCTATCATCAGGCCAAATTTTCCAAGTACCGATGATTCTTCTTTGTTTCCAACTTTTGCGTTCCAATCACCAGTGATAATCAACACATCCTAATTACACATTCAGTCAATTTCAGACTGGAAAAGTTGATAAAAATCTTCAGTTTCCTCATCTTTTGCTTTGGTTGTTGGTGTGTAAATTTGAATAATAATAGTATTAATGGGTCTTCCTTGTAGGTGTATAGATATTATTCTATCACTGACAGCTTTGTACTTCAGGACAGATCTTGAAACATTCTTTGTGATGATGAATGCCATGCTATTCCTCTTCAAATTGTGATTCCTCGCAAAGTAGATCATGTGGTTGTCTGATTCAAAATGGCCAAACCCATCCATTTCCGCTCACTAATGCCTGGGATATCAATCTTTATGCATTCCATTTCACTTTTGACAACTTCCAATTTTCCTAGGTTCATACTTCTTGCATTCCCTGTTTTGATTATTAATGGTTGTTTGCAGTTCTTTCTCCTCAATTTGAGTAGTGCCACATCAGCTCATGGAGGACCTGAAAGACTTACCTTATCCATATCATTAAGGTTGGTTCTACTCTGATGAGGAAGCTCTTTCCCAGTCCTATTTTGAGTGTGTTCCAACCCAAGGGGCTCATCTTCCTGCACTGTGTCAGACAATGTTTCCTAGCTATTCATAAAGTTGCCCAGGAATGTATCATCAGTGTTTCTCTGCTATTCATAAGGTTTTCTCTGGCCAGTTTTTGAGAAGTGGATGGCCTCTTCCTTCTTCCTAGTCTGTCTTAGTCTCTAAGCTGTGTTGAAACCATGTGCCACCTTGCTGGTGTCTGAAACACTGGTGGCACAGCCTCAACCTTCCCAGCAATGTGCAAGCCCCACAGGATGACAAACTGAAACCTCTGTGCCCTCCCCTTACCTAATTCCTGTCTCGAACCTGCCACTTGGTGGTCCCTGGCCACTCCCTCCCTTTCCTGGCTCTAGGGAGCTGGGGCCTTGCCTGCTCTCTCCTCTTACCTGGATCCTGCGGCTCTACAAATACTTTTGGCATACTCTACATATATGTTGTTATTGTTGTTGTTATGTGCCATCGAGTCGGACCTGACTCATAGCGACCCCTCCTTAGGTTTCCGAGACAGTATCACTACGGAAGTAGATTGCCCCATGTTCCTTCCAAGGAGTGGCTAGTGGGTTTGAACTCACTACATATATGGCAGAGTTTATATCACATGTAGCCACTCACTGTATTTTCTATGAAAATGAACATTTTGAAAAAGATTTTAATCAGCAAGAGCATTTTAAACACACCTCTTACTGTCAGCCTAGCTCTATTGTTTTCTGTAGTGGAGGACACATTACAAGTACACCCAAAGCCTCTTAGCTCACTCCACAGACACATAGCCTGCTAGGCTGATAGCCAGGAGATGGGCCCCATTGTACTCTACCTCATCTCTGACCACTTCCTGGCCTCCTTCTTTCCCTGAGTCATTCGAGCACACCCTCAGGGCCTCCATCCATAGTGTTCCCCTCACCAGATGCTCTTCCTACAGCCTTTGCCCAAGGATCCCTTGATCATGTGGTCATCTGATTCTGGAGCCTCTCTGGAGGCTCCTCTGACCCTGGTGAATGAGAAGCCCCAGCTCTGCTCCCTGCCCTTGGCAGAAGACTTCCTATCATTGTATCAGCTGTGGGGTGTCTTGTTTGTTCCCTGTATCTCCTCACAGCCTGGGTCATAAAAGCAACATGCTCATTCATATACCTACTTCGTACCATGTGCTGTTCCAAGTGCTGTATGTGTTGTTGTTGTAATTTGTATTGACTCACCTCTGACTCATGGCAACCTTAAGTACAACAGAGCAAATTGTTGCCCTGTCCCTTTTCATCCTCACACTCTCTGGCATGTTTGAGTCTGATCCCTTTCACTAAGGTCTCTCCCTTGCCCTCATTGATCTTCTACTTCATCAAACATTATGTCCTCTTCCCACACTTGAACCCTCCTGATGACATGTCCAGAGCAAGTGAGTTGGAGCATGTTCTATTGTGTTCCATAAAGTTTCTATTTGTTAATATTCAAAAGGAGATCACCAGGCATTTCTTCCTAGCCTGTCTTAGTTTGGAAGCTCCACTGAAACCTGTCCACCATGGGTGACCCTGCTAGTATTTGAAATACTGTTGGCATACCTTCCAGCATCACAGTAACATGCAAGCCACCACAATACAACAGACTGTTAGATGGGTGGTGAGATTTATATGTATTCACTCATCTGAGGCTCACATAGCCTTGTGGAGTATGTGCCACTAATACTCTACTTTCGTAAATGGGGACATTGAGTCAGAGAGAAGTTCAGTAGCTTGTCCAATGCCCCACAGCTAGCTAATAACAGTGCCAGCACCTAAGTCCCACTGTCTGATCCCATCCTGCTTGCATGCTTCACAGGATACCAGTGATGTCTGATGAGTGAATGGTGAGCAGGTCACCCAAGCTGTCCATCCTACAGCAGACAGAAGCTCAGAATGGTCAGAGTTGGGCTACTCTGCACTGCTGCTTTTGGATTCCAAAGCAATCATCAGTTTGGGCAGTGGAGAAGGGTGTTTTGGGACTTACGGGGTGTTGGTAAAGGATGTGGCACCTGCTGGCATTACAAGGCAGTCCATTCAAGTACTTACAAGGAGCACACTCCCTCAGCAGGCCCTTTCTGGAGAAGCAGGGACTCTGCAGGTGGGCCTGGCTCTTTACAGGTATTTTCTAACCTTTTGTATATTGATTCTTATGGACACTCCGCTTTTCCTCAAGAAAGAACTTTGCAGGGAAACTGCAGGATGACTAGAAGACACTTTATAAAGATAAAGTTCATCATATGTGCCCTGTTACCCCAGGCTTCTTATTCTCCTGGTGTTACAAGGGCTGGGGCATGATGGGTAGATGAGAACTTCCCATGTCTCCTGTTCATTTAGGAGCTTAGAACCCCAGTGCTGCCGCTCCATACTCTTTATTCTCATGGAAGTGCCTACATTCTTTCTTCTCTTGAGTTCTTTATTTGGGAGAGGGGAGTTTCACATGGTGGGGGGATATCCACCACTTTGTCCCTGTCAACAGGCTCCCACCTTCAGTCTTGGTTCCTTACCTGTAGATGAGGTGGTAACAAGACATGCTTGAAGGGTTGCCCTGTGTATTAAATGAAGGACTTTGGTTCCCCTTTACTGGGAGCTCTGTGCTGAGAACAAAGTATATCTGAGGCCCCTGGTGATCTTGTTATGGGCTACCACTTTCCATTTGCTTTCAGGTGGGCAAAAACCTGTTCCAGAGGGGCTGGCTCATGGGGGTATATGTGGAGGCGCCTTTGCAGCCCCTGACATTTGTAGGACTGAAGCCATGCGGGTATCACTTTATCCTTAGTGGGGGTTGCTGAGTGTCTGTTAATAATTTGATTCTAAAAATTGGGAGAAAAAAAATACTTGCAATCAACCAGTAGCCCTTGTATTTTTCAGTCTTGTGAGGAAGCTTTAACAGTGTTCAGTATGTGCTCTCTCTAACACAGTTCAGCTGAAGCTGCAAGTGGCTCTCATTGTCAGTCAGGGAAACTGTTGACCTTCTGTAATTCCATTTAAATCAATGCCCATGACATGACATGACATGATTTCCATAGAAGGGCAGACAAGGAAAATGTACGGCGACCCTTCTTCCTGTTATGTGTGCTTAGAAGACATGAATGCCAAGTATTGCTGTTCATGAGAGAGAGAGGCTGCATGAAACCATTTTTTTTTTTAAACTTTATTGTGATTTGATTGGGAGTTTACAGAGCAAATTGGTTTTCCATTCAACAATTAATACACATTTTGTTTTGTGATATTAATTGAAATTCCCACGTTGTAACAGCATTCTTCCCATTTTCTCCCTATGCTTATCATTTCTGTTTGTTCTTCTTTTGTATCCCTTCCTGCTTTCTGAGCTTTAACCCTGGAACGTAAGCCTTCCTGCTTTCTGAGCTTTAATCCCTTCCTGCTTTCTGAGCTGCCCTTTGGAGCTCCTATGCTTGATTGTTCTAAAAAGTACTTACCTCCCAGGTGCTATTGTTTACCTGATAAGCCTGTTTAAGGAGCTAGGGTGGTACAGTGGTTAAAAGCATTTGGCTGCTAACCAAAAGATCAATTGTTTGAACCCACCAGCTTCTCTGTAGGCAAAAGATGAAGAAGTTTGCTTCTGTAAAGATTTACAGCCTTGGCTGGGGACCATAGTCATAGGGGTTTTAAACTCAACTGGCATAACATACTACACAAAAACATTGTTCCACATCCTACTTTGGCGAGTAGTGACTGGGATCTTAAAAGCTTGCAAGCAGCCATCTAGATGCAGCAATGGGTCTCTCCTTATCTGGAGCAAAGAAGAATGAAGAAAACCAAAGACACATGGAAACAATTAGTCCAAGGGACTGGTAAACCACACGATCCTCAGCCTATGTGACTATGAAAGCAGAAGAACTAGACAGATGCCCAGCTACCACTGTCATCCACTCAGAGGGGGCTCTATATAGGAGATCCTGGATAGAGTGGGAGAACAATGTGGAACAAAACTCAAAATCATTTAAAAAAGGGAGGGTGGGCAGGTTTTCTGGTCTGATAGAGTCTAATGAAACCACTGAGACTATGGCCCCTAGTTACCCTTCAAGTCTGGAATTGAACCCCCTTCTGTGGCTTCCAGCCAAACATAAGACAGGCACATGAGCTGAACATTTACATTAGGTAGATACACTTCTTGCAGAAATCAATCATGGGAGATTAGAAGGGCTATATATGCACAGGGAGACAGCTGGGGGTGAAGGAATACAGGGGAGAGAAGGGCACAGGAAAAGGTAACTATGGGGAGGAAGTGGGAGGGGAGCTGTTGCATTGTGGGAAATTGCAGTCAATGTCATGAAACAAAGTTTATGTGAGCTGTATGGAAAGTGAATTTGCTCTGTAAACTTTCACCCAAATCACAATTGAAAAAAAACTAAAAAAGACTTACTGTCTTGGACAAACCCTATCAGGCTGTTCTATTCTGTCTTATAGTGTCATTATGACTCAGAATCAACTCGATGTAAGTGGGTTGTATGGTGGTCCGTGTCTGTTGTTTGACTGAAAGTTGAGCTATGGAGGTGAATTTGGGCTTGAAGGGTGTCTGAGGACCATGATTTCAGGGGTTCCACTAATATCTATCAGACCAGTAACACTTTTTTGTTTTTAATTTAATTTCTATTTTTTTAACATGTTTTAGGATTTTGAGTTTTGTTTTACATATTTCACCCACTCTACCCAAGATCTCCTATTGTGATCCCTTTCAGAAAAGTCAGCAGTGATAGCTAGGTAGTATCTAGTTCTGGTCTCAGAGTCATGGAGGTTGTGGTTCACTTAGCCCATTAATCCTCTGGACAAATTGTTTCCTTGTGCCTTTGATTTTCTTCATTCTTCTTTGCTCCAGGTAGAGAGAAACCAATAGTTGCACTTTAAATGGCTGCTCACATGCTTTTAAGACCCCAGTCACTACTTAACCAAAGTAGGATGTAGAACATTGCCTTTGTGAACTGTGCTATTCCAGTTGACCATGATGTCCCCTGAGACTACAGACAAGAGCCCCCAGGCCCAGCAATTCATTCCCTCCTGGTGTTTGGTTATGGCTAAGAAACTTCATAACTTTCCCCTGTATGATGTTGTTGTTGTTGTTGTTATGTGCCGTAGAGTCGGCCCCGACTCATATCGACCCCTCCTTGGGTTTCTGAGGCAGTATCACTATGGAAGTAGGATTGCCCAACCTTCCTTCCGAGTTCCCCTGTATATTTTACTCTATTTACAGCATATACACATACATATATAAAAATGTCTGTCAAACTTTACCAAAGATGATATTCAGGTGGTCAGCAAATACACGAAGAAATGCTCACGATCATTAGCCATCAGAGAGATACAGATCAAAACAGCAATGAGATACCGTTTCACCCCAGCACTAATGGCAAAATTCAACAAGACAGAAAAAAACAAATGCTGGAAAGGATGTGGAGAGATTGGGACTCTCATATACTGCTAGTGGAACTGTAAAATGATACAACCACTGTGGAAACCAGTATAACAATTCCATAAAAAGCTAGAATTAGAAATACCATTTGTCCCAGAAATCCTTTTACTAGGTGAGTATCCTAAAGAAATTAGAGCCATGACAAGAACATATATATGCACGCGCATGTTCATTGCAGCACTATTTACAATAGCAAAAAGATGGAAACAACCTAGGTGCCATCAACAGAAGAATGGATAACCAAACTATGATACATACATACACACAAGGGAATGCTGTGCAACACAAAAGAATAATATAGAATCTGTGAAATACCACATAACATGGATGAACTTGGAGGATATTATGCTGAGTGAAATAAGTCAATCATAGAAGAACAAATACAGTATTAGTTCATTATTATAAAAAGTCAAGGAAAGGTTTATTTAACTTTCTTTGTTGGTTACTAGGGTTGGAAGGGGAGGGGAGGGAACATTGCAAAAAAAAAAAAGAAAATTCCATTGACCCATGTCACTTTAGTTTTGTGTATTTTACTGTACATAAATTGTATTTCAATAAAATGTATTTTTAAAAATCTGTCAAAGTTATATCTTATGCTATTCCCAGTGTCTTCCTTTGCTTGGATAATTTTGTGTTGACCTCCACTTTATTGTATATTGCCTTTCCCTTCACCCAAGTTAATATGTGTCTGCCCTCTAGTTAGTGATTTACTCTCCCTTCCCTTCCTACTGGAAACCTTGAAATAATGCTTCTTCCTATGTGGAAAACTTTTCTTGACTTTGTGCGGTATTGTTCTTATACAATGTTTATCCTTTTGTGATTGCCTCATTTTACTTGGGAGCTCTGATGGTGTAGTGCCTATGGCATTAGACTGCTAACCAGAAGGCTGGCATTTCACACACACCAGCCATTCCTCGGAAGGAAGATTGAGGTATCTACTTCTGTAGAGGGGTCATTCGTGAGTTGAAATCAACTCGACAGCAATGAGGTTTTTTTTTTTTTTTTTTTTTTTTAAGAGTTAATTTCACTCAGCATAATGTCCTATGGGTTCATCCATGTTATGAGGTGTTTGGCAGATTTATTATTCTTTAATGTTGTGTAGTATTCCATTGTGTGTATGTACCATAGTTTGCTTATCCACTCATCTATTGATGAGCATTGGCATTGATTCCATCTTTTTGATATTGTGAATAATGTTGCAATGGGCATGGGTGTGCATATATCTATTTAATTCATGGCTCTTATTTTCTCTAGGCTATATCCCTAGTAGTGGGATTGCTGGATCATATGATATTTGTATTTCTGAATTTTTGAAGAAGTGCAATATGATTTTCTACAGTGGTTGCACCATTTTATAGTCCTGCCAGCAATGAATAGTGTTGAGTGGTGACTCAACAAGAAACAATATACTATATATGGATATAGTTTTATGAATAACAGTGAAACATTGTCTGACATAGTGCCAGGAGTTGGAAGGCACTCAAAATACACTGGGAAAGAACTGGCTCCTCAAAGTAGAGTTGACATTAATGACATGAATGGAGTAAAGCTTTTGAGACTTTCATTTGCTAATGGGGCGTGGCTCAAACTTGGAAGAAACAACTGCAAACACTCATTAATATTCAGAACATGGAATGTACTAAGCATGAATCTAGGAGAATTAAAGTTGTCAAAAATGGAATGCATGAAGATATCCTAGACATTAGGATGAAATGGAATGGTGTTCACCATTTTGAATTGGACAATCATATGGGCTACTGTGCTGGGAATGAGAAATTGATGAGAAATGGCATCACATTTATTGTCAAAAAGAACATTTCACAATCCCGAAATACAGTGCTGTCAGTGATAGCATAATATACGTAGAAGGAAGACCAGTTAATACTACTATTATTCAAATTTAATCATCAGTAACTAATGCAAAAGATGAAGAAATTGAAGATTTTCACCAGCTTATGCAGTCTGAAATAGATCAAACATGCAATCAACATGTATTGATTAGTACTGATGATTGGAATGTGAAAGTTGGAAACAAAGAAAAATCATCAATACTTGGAAAATATGGCCTTTTGGTTTCCTGTAGCAGTATTTTGTAGTTTTCTTTATTATCCCTGGTTAGATTTATTCCTTATGTACTTCATCTTTTGTGTGGCTATTATAAATGCTATTGTTTTCCTGATTTCCTTTTCAGAGTTCTCAGTGTAGAAGAATACAACTGATATTTGTATGTTGATCTTGTATTCTGCAACTTTGCTGAATCCTTGTGTTTTAGTTCCAGTAATTTTCTTGTTGAATCTCTGGGATTTTCTTTGTAGAATCATATCATCTGCAAGTAGGGATAATTTTACTTCATCTTTGCCAATTTGAATGTTTTTATTTCCCCTCTTGCCTTATTGTTCTGCCTAGGACTTTTAATACAACACTGAATAGGAATGGTGATAAAAGAGTATCATTATCTTGTTTCCATTCCCAAGAGGAATGTTTTTAATTTCTCTCTGTTGAGAATAATGTTGGCTGTTGGTTTTACGTATATGCCCTTAATTATATTGAAGAATTCCCCTTCCACTTCTATTTTGCTAAGGGTTTTTTATGAAGAACTAGTATGGAATTTTGTCAAATGCCTTTGTGCATCAATTGATATGATCATGTGTTTCTTTTCCTTTGTTTTATGTTGTGGATTACATTTATTGTTTTTCTAATATTGAACCATCCTTACGTACCTGGTATGACTCCCACTCGATCATAAGGTCTTATTTCTTTGATATGTTCTTCGATTCTGTTGCCTAGGATTTTTTTGAGAATTTTTACATGTATGTTCATGAAGGATATTTGTTTATCATTTTCTTTTTTAATGGTGTCTTTTCCTGATTTTGGTATTGGGATTATGTTTGTTTCACAGAATGAATTGTGAGTATTCTATCTTTTTCTTTGTTCTAGATTAGTTTCAGTAGAATTGGTGTCAGTTCTTCAGTGAATGTTTGGCATAATTCACCATTAAAGCCAGGACATTTTTCTGATGGGAGATTTTTTATGACCTGTTCAAATGAAACCACGTTTTAAAATGACAATCTCACTTTAAGTGACCAAGAAGATCTTCTCATTCTCAAATCTGTCAGGGCATCGAGCTACCCCACACTACACCCAACCCACCCCACACACACCTTCCTAGGCCACTGCCTTGCTTTCTGTCCATTTTCACATTGTGACATTCTATCAGGAAATTATAGAACAATATCATCATATTGCATGCAAGTAAGATCTTACTGAAGATAATTCA
>NW_006921894.1:906156-912085 GCF_000298275.1 Orycteropus afer afer | reverse complement strand
ACCATGGACTGCTCAAAGAACTAACAGATCTGTCCTGGAGGAAGTGCAGCCAGAATGCTCCTTGGAAGCAAGAATGGCCAGACTTCGTCTCACCTATATTGGTCATGTTGTAAGAAGGGACCATTCCCTGGAGAAGGATGTCATGCTTGGTAGGTTGGAGGGTCGATGAAAGAGGGGGAGGCCTTCAATGAGATGGATTGACACAGTGGCTGCGATGATGGGCTCAGGTATAGCAGGGATCATGGAGCTGGTGCAGGATCAGGCAATGTTTCATTCTGCTGTGCATGGGGTCGCTATGAGTTGGAAACAACTCGACGGCACCTAACAACAGCAGTCAGGAAATAGCAGGGAATGATGACCAGTGCAGTGAGCTTTTCCCAAACACCAAGGTTCTAGAGCTTACTTATTTTTAGAAGTTTTTCAAAGAGAAATGATTTGTTAAAAGGTAAATAATATGTAGAGAGGGGCCTGGAGGAGAGCAGTGGTGTTCAGTGACAGAATTCTCACCTTTAAAGCACAACACCCAGTTTGATTCCTGGTCAATGTCCCTCATGAAGAGCCATCATTCATCTGTCAGTGGAGGCTTGCATTTTTCTAGATTGGGCAACATTTTGTTCTGTTATGAATAGGGTCATCATGTGTGAGGGGCTGACCCAACACCAGCTAACAACAGCTACAATATGGGGCTGGAGAGCTCTCGGGAGAAAATATCTTTGTGGGAGTTGTTTGCAGTAAGTGATACCCTAAAAAGTGCCAAAGTACCCTTTATTTAGGTATATTTCATTGGTGTGTTCTGTGAGTGCTGAGTATGTGAAAGGGGTGGTGGTCAGTGCCATGGGCTGGGGTGCAGATGATACGAGGTGCTGAGGGCACATGACAGGATTTCCAGTGCCACTTGGCACAAGATGTAACCTTCCACTTAGAGACAGTGAGTGTACAGGATTCCCAGTGCCAGATGAGGGGCAGCTAGGAAGTATTCTCAATTCTGGGGGATCAGAGGAGGGAGAAGCACTTAAATCTTGGTGCTTAGCAGAGGCACCGTGAAGACACTCATGGGCTCTTAAAGACTCTTCCACTTTACTAGGCAACCTAGCAGAAGAGCTAGAACTGACAGACAAGAGAGACTGGAGCCAGGCATTACCAAGGAATGTTCATGATAAGCCAGCCTGCAAGGAGATGAGGCTGGAGAGGTAGGTAGGGACCAGATTCTACAATGCTGTGGATATCAGTCTAAATATTTTTTATTCTCTCTCAAAAGGAAGACATTATAGAGGTTTTTGAATATGAGAGTAAGGCAAGAACACAAAGCAAATATTTGTTGCCACATCCTTAGAAATGACCTAGTTCAATACTACATTTATAGATAAGGAACTGTAAACCCAGAGAGTTTAAATAAATTTCTCAGAGTCACAAAAAGTCATTGGCAGAGGCTCTAGTGTCTTATAGGCCAGTTGTCTTTCCATTGTGACATCTATTCCTACTAATTTGTGGAGGTTGGCAGTGACGTGGAGAGACATAGAGGGGACAAGGGCATCATTGTAAGGACTTGAAGTGTACCTGTAGGTGAGCACCAACCATGAGACTGGTGAGGAAGGTGCTGAGGGGTACTTTTTCAAGTGTTTGAAGATAATCATTAAGATTATGTTGAGGAGTCTGAAGGAACTCACTGGAAGCCCTACTGGGAGAGAGAAGGTAGTCAAAGGTCTTCCCACACTGAACTGCTGTCAGGCTGCCCTTCATGTTATGGTCTATGGACACCTCTGCCCCCTTTTGTCAGTGTTGTCTCATGGCTGGTGAGTAGGGCTCTTGGGGCCTATGTGAGGATGAAGTGGGCAACAGGGACAGGAATGAAGACTAGGAAAGCAGAAAGCCAAAGTGATGTCTCTGAGGGGATATTTGCCACAGAGAAAGTAGGAAGCAGGTAGGCATAGACCCAGGAAGAAGAGGGCCAAGGGACAGCCTCCCTCTACCAGCAGCCACAGAGGAACTAGGAATATGAAAGCTACAGAGTGTGGGTCTCCAGTAGTAACAATCAACACCAGGTGGTCAATGTTCAAAAGTGCCTTTTATACCAAAGGACTAATGGACCACATGAATCTCAGCCTCCACAACTCTGGACCAGAAGAACTAGGTGGTGCTCAGCTACCCCACTACTGACAGCTCTGAAAGGGATCATATTAGAAGGTCTTGGATAAAGTAGGAGAAAAATGTAGAATAAAACTCAAACTCATTAAAGAAAGAAAAACAGGCTTACAAATCAGAGACTGGTGGAACCCCCAAGACTGTGGCCCTTAGTCACGTTTCAGGCCTAAAACTTATCTCACCCCTGTGGCTCAGTTTTTAGCCAAATAGTAGATCTACAACATGAGCAATAATACTAGAGAGATATGCATCTATCTTTAGAACAAACAGCCATTCAAGATCAAAAGGGCAGCATTTTCCTAAGGACAATGTTCATAAAACAGGAAAGGTTGGTAAGAAGGAGGAATGGAAATAGGAAACACAGGGAGGAATTGAAATGAGTAATGTTACATTGTGGGAATTGCAATCCATGACCTGAAACCAAATGTGTATGAATTATTGAATGGGAAACTGATTTGTTCTGAAACCTTTCACCCAAAGTACAATAAAAACTTTTTTTTAAGTGCTTTTTATATCTGCAAACTTATCTCTCATTAATTCCATGAGGAAAATTCAGGTTATTATTACCCTCATTTTACAAGGAATTATAATTAAGGATTCAAAATGGCATCTTGTCAGTAATCCCCATGCTAATTCCCTCTAGCATCTTAGTGCCTGAAGAACTAGGTACAGCTGTTTGAAATAAGGATTCTGGTGCTCTGAACAGCTCACTGAGTCAGAGTGCACCAAACTCAGGGGAGTAGGATTAGAAAGGAGAAAAGGGCAGGGGAAAACAATAACAAAAACAGGAGAATCTACCCTGTGCAGCACCAACCAGCAGGCAAGAAAGGCCATTGGAGACCTCCTTGGGGGCACACCGACCAGCAGGTGAGAAGGGCCATTGGAGACCCTCCTGGTGTAGGGAAGAAGACATACCACACTAGTGTACCAGCAGTCAATCCACGGATCTATCTTCAGCACCTGCTTTTATCAGTAGGCTTGGATCTGCTGAGTGTGAGCAGGCACTTCCAGCACCACTGAAACCTGAGCAAGGAGACAATTGACATCACAAGTGGGCAGTTCCTGGGAGGAATTCCTGCAGTGGATCGTGGAACAGGCTTGGGCCAGCTTTCTGACATGGGGTGGGGGCCAGGCACTTGACTTTGTCAGTAAACCTGGGTGCGTTGGGTGTGAAGAAGCATTTTCCTGGCTACAGCACCACTGAAACACAAGCAGAGAGATAATTGGTGCTACAAGTGGGAGGGCCCTGGGAGGAACTCACGCGGTGGATTGCGGAGAGGGGTAGTTGTCTTGGGTTGGCTTTTTGGCAAGGAGGGTCTTCAAGAACAGGGTTTTTATGTGTATCTGAACCTGGTAGAAAGTGACAACTCCCTAACAACTGGAGTCTTTGCTGAACTTGAGCTGCGGGCCTGTGAATAACACTACAATGTCATCATTAGAAGCCCACTCAAAAGCCCTTGAAACCACCTCTAGCAACTTGGAGTTTCCCTTCCTTCTCTCTTCTCCTCCCACCTTGTCTGCCTATCCCCTCAATCAACCAATAGAAAAATCACATTCAGCCACCGTAATACCTGCTGGCTCTAATTCTAAACCCCCTTTACAACAAACAGAGGCCTACATCCACATTCCACGCAGCAATTCCATCATCACAAATAAAATTGTAGAGCAACCCAGCATGTCTGAATTAATAACCAAAAAAATAAAGTACACTTTTCAAAACATTAAATTACAAAACAAAGACAAAACAAATCAATACATAACCAACAGTTAAAGACAACTTCAAAATGTCTATGGAACAACAGGCAACCTAAAATCAAACCAAAACACAGGACAAGGCATTAGAAGCAAAACCCCCAAACAAATGTCTCATTAAACATAGAAGAAGAGGAGGCAATAGAATTATCTGAGAAGGAATTTAGAAGATATGTTTATAGAGCTTTACAAGAGCCTAAGGAAGCCCCAAACAGAAGCAAGGAGAACATAAACAATTCCCTGGAAGAACTCAGGAAAATCATTCAAGAACACAATAACAAGATTAATGCACAATCAGAACTCAGAGAAAAAAAGCAGTTAGAAATCCAGAAGATGAATATCAAAATTACAGAATTACACAATACAGTGGAAGCACAAAAGAGTGCGATAGAACTGGCTGAGGAACACATATCCCAACTAGAAGACAAATCCCTGGACACCAGCCTGTATGAAGAAAAATCAGAACAGTGATTTAAGAGAAATGAAGAGAACCTAAGAGTTATATGGGATGACATGAACAGAAACAACATTCACCTCATTGGAATTCCACAATAAGAAGAGGAAAAAAAAAAACGAGAAAATTGTGGTAAGATGGTGGAATAGGCAGACAAGCTACACAGACTCTCTTAACACAGGAAAAAGAAGCCAATTGACATAGACACAGAAGATAATCCTGGAGCCCTGAGCTTTGAAAGGAAGGATACAGAAATGGATTAAACACCAACTAGTAGAAGAACCTGCATGAAAACAGCAAATAAGGAGACAAACAGAGCTGTAGACTGCAGCAATCCTAATGGAGTAGATAGTTGGAATATTTCAAAGTGGGGCTAGGATCCAAGAATTAGCCTCAAAATCGGCCCTGCTCACCAAAGGCTGCATAGATGACTGCACTGTGGCTGATGACTAAAAAGGAAAACAGTAAAGAAGGAGACAAACAGAGCTGTGGACTTTCAGCAGTCTGCGTTTGAAAGTTTACAAGCAGTGAGCATTTTTGGATATATAAAGCAACATCATTCTCGTTCAGATTCCAAGAACCTAAGAATAGGCTCTGCTTGTGGAAGACAGCACAGACATGTCAGAGGCTGACAACTGGAAAGGTGCAATATTTCCCTTGTTACTCTTATACCCCAAACCCCCTTAGTGAATGGAGGTGTGGCCATCCCTCACCTCTACTCACCTACTGACCAGAAGGAATTCCATCCCAGTCTGTGTGCTCTGATGGAGCCTGGGTGCCGTGCCCCACCATCACCACCCCTGATTTGTTTTTTTGTTTTGTGATCTTTGGTTTTAAATTATTCTCTCTTTTTTTTCTTCTTTTTTTTTATTTTTTTTTTTTATTTTTATTCTTTCTTTTTCCCTTCCCAGGTTCTGGTTATGGGCTTTTATCCTCTTTCCTTTTATTCGTTCCCATTTTATTCTTTCTTGTGGATCTTTCCATTCTTTGTTTTCTTTTTGCATTTTTCCCATTTTTCTCCTCATTGTTCTGTTACTCCAGCTCTTTTCTCTTATTCCTTCCTCCACAGATATTGTGGGTTTCATTTTTTTCCTCTTTTTCTATTTATATTTCTTTTGTCCTTTTAAAGTATTTCTTTAAATATTTTGCTTCATTTATTACATTTCATCTTTTTCTTTCTATTTTTGGTGATTGTTCCTGTGTGTTTATGTGGTGTGTGGTTTTTGTCCTTGCTTTTACCTGCTTGGTGGTTTTTTTGATTGTTGTTTTTGTCTAACTGAATGGGAGACATCAACCATGCCCATAAGACCCAACCATACCTGCACCTCCTGCAGCCACACCTACTAACTGAGGACCAGCACATGCTTCTGCACCAACTAACCAATGATAAATGACAGCCAATATCAGCCTGACCCACCTTTAACTGCTCTTCACAAATAGCTAACAGAGATCTGTGCACATACTCTCATTCTCTATCACACCCACTAGGAGACAGGTGGTGAGTGCATAAGTGCTGCCAACTGGCAAATAGAAAAAAAAAAAAAGCACAGTACCCTGATTACTCAGATATGTTTTTTTTTT
>NW_006921894.1:896669-905766 GCF_000298275.1 Orycteropus afer afer | reverse complement strand
CAATCCTACTTCCGTAGTGATACTGTCTCGGAAACCCAAGGAGGGGTCGCTATGAGTCGGGGCCGACTCGACGGCACATAACAACAACAACAACATATATATATAAGCACCTTCAATGGATTGAGAAACAGATCAAGACAGACAAAACCCTAGAATAATTCTGGAAGAAAATACAAGAATAAAATGACAAAATAAATGAAAAATATAAATGATACAAAATCTACATGCAGAAATCCAGATTAATAATAAATTATCAGAAATAGATAACACCTTGAATGGGCAAAGGAATAGAATTGAATCAATGGAAGACAGAATTAGTGAGATTGAAGACAAACTTCTGAATGCTTCTTTGGAAAGGATCAGTCAGAAAAAAGATCAAAGCAAAATGAAGAAAGCCTAAGATTCATGTGGGATACCATCAGGAAGAATAACCTATGTGTAATTGGAATACGAGAAGAGGAAGAGAAAAAGAAAACCACATAGAACATTGTCGAAGATTTGTTGGAAGAGAATTTCCCTGATGTGATGAAAGATGAGAATATATCTATTCAAGGAGTCCAGTGAACCCCAAACAGGGTAGATACCAAAAGAAAATCACCAAGACATATCATCATCAAACTCATCAAAAACAGAGACAAAGAAAGAATCCTGAAAGCATTACAAGAAAAACAAAAAGTTACCTACAAAGGGTAACCAATAAGATTAAGGTCTGATTTCTCAGCAGAAACTATGCAGGTGAGAAGGCAATGGGATGGTATATATAAAGCCCTGAAGAGAAAATTTTCCAACCAAGAATTGTATTATATACCCAGCAATATTGTCCCCCAAATATGATGGTGAAATTAGGACGTTTCCAGCTAAGAAGAAATTAAGGGAATTTGTGAAAAGCAGAACAATCTTGCAAGTGATACTAAAGGGAATCTAATAGACAGAGAACCAACAACAGCAAACAACAACCAAACATTAACACACATGATGACATAAACCAGACACCAACACAGTTACAGAAGTATCCAAAGTAAAATAAACTTACAAGACTGTAAGCAGGGAACCAGAGACATCAATTGGCAAATGAGGACAATCACAAACTAAAAAGAGGGGGAAAAAAAAAACAGTGAATTTCTAAATGGTGAGGAAGTCAAGACAATTGCAAGAGAAAATGGACTGTTCTGAACTTGGAAAGAAACTTATAAATCACAGGGTAAGCTCAAAGAAAAATGATAAGCCTTCACATCAAAATAAAAAAGAGGAAAAGCATAAATATTTAGCAAATACTAAAACAATAGCAATGAAGGAAATGATAATACAATTTATAAACAAAACGAACTCAGCACAGAAAATCCTATGGAAAATTCTTTGTAAGAAATCAGCAACAACATGAAAAAACATAACAAAATGATAGCAACAAGTTCACACTTGTCTATAATTACACTGAATGCAAATGGATTAAATGCACCACTCAAGAAACAGAGAGTTGCAGACTGGATAAGAAAATATAACCTATCAATATGCTATCTACAAGAGATATACCTTAGAGACAAAGAGAAAGACAGACTAAATATTAAAGGTTGGAAAAAAGATATATCCAACAAATGGCAATCAAAAAAGAGCATAATTGGATATATTAATTTCTGATAAAATTGACTTTAAGACAAAAACCACCATAAGAGAGAAGGAAAGATATTATGTAATGGTTAAAGGATTGATCGAAGAGGAGGACATAAATATAGTAAATATTTATGCATCCGATGAAAGAGCCCCAAAATACATAAACTAGACTTTAACAGAATTGAAAAGACAAACAGATGACTCCATAGTCATAGTTTGTTGTTGTTATGTGCCATCAAGTTGTCTGCAACTCATAGCGACCTTATGTACAAAAGAAAAAAAAAACTCTGCCAAGTCCTGTGCCAGCTACACGATCCCTACTATACTTGAGCCAATCACTGCAGCCACTGTGTCACTACATTTTATTGAGGGCCTTCTCCTTTTTCGTTGACCCTCTGCTTTACCAAGCATGATATCCTTCTCCAGGGAATGGTCCCTTCTGACAACATGAACAAAGTAGGTGAGATGAAGTCTGGCCATTCTTGCTTCCAAGGAACATTCCAGCTGCACTTCTTCCAGGACAGATTTGTTAGTTCTTTTAGCAGTCCATGGTATTTTCAACATCCTTCACCAATACCACAACTCAGAAGCTTCAACTATTCTTCAGTCTTCCTTATTCATTGTCCAGCTCTCACATGCATAAGAGGCAACTGAAAATACCATGGCTTGAGTCAGGTGCATCTTAATCTTCAAGGAGATATCTTTACTCTTCAGCACTTGAAAAAGGTCTTTTACAACAGATTTGCCCAATGCAATACATCTTTTGATGTCTTGACTGCTGCATCCATTGGCATTGACTGAGAACCAAGTAATATGAATTCCTTGACAACTGCAGTCTTTTCTCCATTCATTGTGATGCTGCTTATTGAGGATTTTTGTCTTCTTTATATTGAGATGTAATCCATACTGCAGACTATAGTCTTAATTTTCATCAGTAAGTGCTATAAGTCCTCCTCACCTTCAGCAAGCAAAGATGTGTTGTCTATGTATCTCAGTTTGTGAATGAAGCTTCCTTCAATCCTGACACTCTTCTTTATATAGTCCAGCTTCTCTGATTATTTGCTCAGCCTACAAATTTAATAAGTGTGGTAAAAGAATACGGCCATGACACACTCCCTTCCTGATTTTAAACCATGCAGTATCCCCTTGTTCTATGAACAGCAGACTCCTGGTCTATGTACAGGTTTTTCATGAGTACAATTAAGTGTTCTGGAATTCCCATTCTTCTCAATGTTATCCACAATTTGTTATGACCCACACAATCAAATGCTTTTGCATAGTCAATAGAACACAAATAAACATCTTTTTGGTGTTCTTTGCTTTGAGCCAAGATCCATCTGACATCAGCAATGATATCCCTTGTTCCACATACCACATCCCCTTCTGTATTCAGCTTGCATTTCTGGACGTTCTCTGTCAATACACTGCTGCAATTGTCTTTGAATTATCTTCAGTAGATTATACTTGTTTGTGATATCAGTGATACTGTTTGATAATTTCCACATTTTGTGGGATCATATTTCTTTGAATTGGGTACAAATATGGACCTCTTCCAGTCAGCTGGCCAGGTAGCGGTCTTCCAAATCTCTTGGCATAGCCAAGTGCATACCTCCAGCACAGCATCCATTTGTTGAAATATCTCAATGTAGGAAACTATAACACACCACTTTCAGAAGATAGAACAACTGGAAAGAAGCTCAACAAAGACACAGAAGAACTAAACAATAAAATCCGCCAGCTTGACCTTATACACATCTACAGAGCACTTCACCCCAAAACAGCACAATATACATTCTTTTCCAGTGCACATGGAACATTCTCCAGGGTAGATCATATGTTAGGCCACAAAGCAAGCCTTAATAAATTTAAAAACACTGAAATGTCACAAAACATCTTCTCAGATCACAATGCTATAAAACTAGAAAGCAACAATAAGAAGATCAACGGAAAAAGAGCAAACACATGGAAACTGATAATGCCCTCCATAAACATGACTGGGTAATACAACAAATAAAAAATAAAATGAACCAAATCCTTGAATCAAATGAGAATGAAAACACTACATACCAAAATCTTTTATACAGAGCAAAAGCAGTGATTAGACGCCAGTTTATAACAATAAATGCACACATCAAAAAAGAAGAAAGATGAGATGGGAAGATGGTGTCTTTCCTGTAGCACACACGTTAGTTCACTCTAGCATCTTAGTGCCTGAAAAACTAGGTGGAGCAGTTTGAAATGGGGATTCTGGTGCTCTGAACAGCTCATGAAGTCAGAGTATGCCAAACTTAGAGGAGTAGGATTAGAAAGGAGAGAGGGGCAGTGCAATTACCCAGAAACAATAAAAACAGGTGAATTAGCCCTGTGGAGCACTGACTGGCTGACAAGATGGTGCATTAGAGGGCTCTCTGGAAGAGTGGAGAGAATGTACCAGAGGACCTCCAGCCACTCCACAGATATATCTACAGCACCCGCTTTTATTGGTAAACTTGGGACTGCTGGGAGGGAGCAGAGACCCCTCTGGCACTGGGTGCTACTGAATCAGGAGCAGAGAGGAGAATCATGCTACAAGTGGGTAGGCCCTGGGATGAACTCATGTCATGGATCAAGGCAGCCATTCTGGATCAGTTTTTGGCACAGAGGGGTCTGGACAGCAGGGTTTTTGTGGCTGTCTGAACCTGGAGGAAAGTGGTTGCCCCATAATAATTTGGGTCTTTGCGGAACTTGAGTTGTGTGCTGGTGAATAACAGTTTAATGTCATCATTAGCTCAAAGACCTGGACACAGCTACTGACCCTTTGGAGATTTTTTTTTCCTCTTTTCTTCCTCCCATCCCCACTGCTCCCCTGCCTCATCTAATAGAAAAACCACATTAAGCCACCATAACACCTGCTGACTTAAATTGTAAACTCTCTTCACAAGGAACAGAGACCTGCATCCACATTCCATACAGTGATTCCATCATCACAAAGAAAACTGCAGAGCAACCCAGCACACCTGAATTAATAACCAAAAAAATAAAATAAATAAAATACACCAGCTTCACCTTTTCAAAATATTAAATCATGAAAACAAGACAAAACAAATCAATACATAACTAACTGTTAAAGACAACTTCAAAATTTCAAGGAAACAATAGGCAACCTGAAATCAAACAAACAACAACAAAAAAAAAAAACAGGATATGACAATAGAAATAAAAGTCTCATTACCCATGGAGGAAGAGGAGGCAATGGAATCATCCAAGAAGATATTTAGAGCATACGTTTATAGAACTCTACAAGAGCTTAAGGAATCCCCAAACAGAATCAAGGAGAACAGAGACAGTACCCTGGA
This sequence comes from Orycteropus afer afer, assembly GCF_000298275.1. Classification (NCBI taxonomy): domain Eukaryota; kingdom Metazoa; phylum Chordata; class Mammalia; order Tubulidentata; family Orycteropodidae; genus Orycteropus; species Orycteropus afer. Next base: position 900,823 of record NW_006921894.1, on the reverse strand, counting down.
AGAACTCAGGAAAATCATTCAAGAACAGATCAATATACAATCAGAACTTGTAAAAACAGCAGTTAGAAATCCAGAAGATGAATATCAAAATTACAGAATTACACAATACAGTAGAAGCACAAAAGAGTAGGATAGGACTGGCTGAAGAATGTATATCCCAACTAGAAGACAAATCCCTGGACATCAGCTTGTATGAAGAAAAATCACAACAAAGATTTAAGAGAAATGTAAAGAATCTAAGAGTTATATGAGATGACATGAAAAGAAGCAACATACACCTCACTGGAATTCCAGAACAAGAAGAGATGGAAAAAAAAAAAAAAAAAACACTGAGAAAATTGGGGAAGATCTACTAACAGAAAACTTTCTCCATATCATGAAGGAAGAAAAGATATTTGTCTTAGAAGCTCATAGAACCTCATGCAAGATAGGCTCCAAGAGAAAAAGACCAAGGCATATTATAATCAAACTCTTCGAAATCAAAGACAAAGAAAAAATTTTGCAAGCTGCCCAGAACAAAATAAATATTACTTATAATAATCAAACAGTTAGACTGAGTTCTGCTTACTCAGCAGAAACCATGCAGGCAAGAAGGCAATGGGATGGCATATATAAAACACTGAAGAAAAGGAACTTTAAGCCAAGAATCCTATATCTAGCCAAATTATCCATCAAATATGTGGGCAAAATCAAGGCATTCCCAGACAAACAGAAATTAAGGTATTTTGTGAAAACCAGACCAACCCTACAAGAATGCTTAAGGAAGTCCTTCCAATAGAGAACCCACAACAGAGATCAACAATATCAGGATACATGACGTCAACACTAAAACCAAATCACAATTAGAAACTAAAAATAAGACCATAAAACATTGTACACTAAAAATCAGGAAAGCCAATCTGCACACAACAACAGCCACTAACCTATTAGAGGGAATAAACTTCTAGATACAAACTTCCTAATGGAGAGGAAAACAGGACAATGTCTTCATAGAATGCACTGTTCTAAAAATGTAGAGACAAGAATGTACTCCAAGGTAACCAGAGAGAAAATTAACACCCCCCTAAGCCAATCCAGAAGGAAGAAAAACATATGGGTTTAATAAGCACAAAACCAACAATAAAGAAGAAAAGAGAGGAGGCATTTGACAACAAATTGAACTCAGCACAGAAAAGTATATGGACCAAGGAAACATCAACAACATGACAAAAACAAAAAAAAAAAAAAAAAAATAGAATGACAGCAATCAATTCATATCTATCACTAATTACATTCACTGTGAATGGACTAAATGCACCAAGATAGTGGCAGACTGGATAAGAAAAGAAGACCCATTGATATGCTGCCTACAAAAGACCCACCTTAAACATGAAAATGTTTAAAAAACGAAGAGGTAAGGAGTGGAGAAAAATATATCAATGGTAAACAAAAAAGACCAGAGGTGGCAATATTAATTTCTGATAAAATACACATTAAGTTGAAAAACATAACAGACAAAGAAGGATATTATATGATGCTGCAGGAGTCAATTGACAAGACATTACAATAATAAATATTTATGCACCCAATGAAACTGCTCCAAAATACATGAAGCAAATATTAATTGAATTAAAAGGGACAATAGACAATTCTACAACAGTAGTAAGAGACTTTAACACACCACTTTCAAAGATGAACAGGTCAACTAGAAAAAAACTCAACAAAGATACAGAAGAAATCAACAATGCAATTAACCAACTCAACCTCATAGACATATACAGAGCATTCCACTCAAAAGAAGCACAATTTACATTCTTCTCCACAGCACATGGATCCTTCTCCAGAATAAATCATATGTTAGGACATAAAACAGGCCTCAATAAATTCAAAAGCATTGAAATACTCCAAACCATCTTCTCAGACCACAGTGCTATAAAATTAGAAATTAACAATAGGAAGATCAAGGAAACCACATCAAACATGTGGAAGCTGAACAGTTCACTGCTCCAAAGCTACGGGGTAATAGAACAAACAAAAACTGAAATAAAAAAAAATTCCTAGAAACAAACAAGACTGCAGATACATCATACCAAAACCTATGGGACACAGTAAAAGCAGTACTCAGAGGACAGTTTATAGTAATAAATGCATACATCAAAAAAGAGGAAAGAAACCAAATCAATACTCTTACTCATCAACTCCAACAACTAGAAAAAGAACAAAAAAAGAATGCACAGTATCTAGAAGTAAGGAAATAGTAAAGATCAGTCCAGAAATAAATGAAACAGAAAACAAACAAACAAACAAAAAAAATAGAGAAAATCAACAAAACAGAAAGCTGGTTCTTCGAAAAAATTAACAATATTGATAAGCCATTGGCAAGTCTAACAAAAGAAAAGAAAGAGAAGATCCAAATCACAAGAATTGTAAACAAAAAGGGTGTCATCACAATAGAACCAACCACAAATAAAAAAGATACTGACAAAATATTATGAAAAAAAGTACTCCAACAGATTTGAGAACCTAGAAGAGATGGACACAAGTTTCTAGAATCACAAGACCTACATAAACTATCCCACTCAGAGACAGAATACTTGAACAGACGTATAACAAAAGAAGAAATTGAACAGGTCATAAAAAAAACTACCCACAAAGAAAATTCCTGGCCCTGATGGCTTCACTGGAGAATTTAACAATTACTCAAAGAGTTGACAACTATGCTACTCAAGCTATTCCAGAACATAGAAAAAGATGGGGTGCGCCCAAACTCATTTTATGAAGAAAGCATAACACTAATTTGAAAACCAGGGAAAGATACCACTAAAAAGAAAAACTACAGACCAATATCCCTCATGAACATAGATGCAAAAATCTTTAACAAAACCCTAGCCAACAGAATCCAATAACATATCAAAAAATTAATACACCCTGACCTAGTGTAATTCATACCAGGTTTACAAGGGTGGTTCAACATCAGAAAAACAATGAGTGTAATCCACCACATAAACAAACAAAAAGAAAAGAACCATACAATTATATCAATCAGTGCAGAAAAGGCATTTGATAAAATCCAACACTCATTCCTGTTCAGAACTCTCAGCAAAATAGGGATGGAAGGGAAATTCCTCAACATAATAAAGAGCATGTATGCAAAGCCAATGGCCAACATCATTATTAATGGAGAAAGACTCAAGGCATTCTGCCTACGAATGGGAACCAGACATGGATGGCCTCTATCACGATTTCTATTTAACATTATATTAGTAGTCCTGGCCAGGGCAATAAGGCAAGAAAGAGAGATAAAAGGCATACAAATTGGCAAAGAGGAAGTCAAACTATCTCTATTTGTAGACAATATGATCCTGTACATAGAAAACCCAAAGGACTCAATAACAAAACTACTGGAATTAATAGAAAGGTTCATCAAAGTGGCCGGATAAAGGTCAACATACAAAAATCAATTGGATTCCTCTACACCAACAAAAAGTCCTCTGATAAAGAAATAAGGGGAACAATACCATTTACAATGTGGTTGTTGTTGTTATGTGCTGTTGAGTCAGACCCGACTCATAACGACCCCTCCTTTGGCTTCCGAGGTGGTATTACTACAGAAGTAGATTGCCCAACCTTCCTTCCAAGGAGTGGCTGGTAGGTTTGAACTGCCAGACTTTTAGGTAGCAGTCAAATGCCTTATGCACTATGCTACCAGAGCTCCCACCTTTACAATAGCTACTAAAAACAAAATATCCAGGAATAAACCGTACCAGAGACACAAAAGGCCTATACAAAGAAAACTATAAAACACTACTACAAAAGACAACCAGGGCAGTACATAAATGGAAGAACCTACCTTGTTCATGGATGTTGTTGTTGTTGTTGTTAAGTGCCGTCGAGTCATTTCTGACTCATAGCGGACCCCATGCACAGCAGAATGAAACACTGCCCGATACCGCGCCAGCCCCACAATCCCTACTATACTCGAGCCCATCATCGCAGCCACCATGTCAGTCCATCTCGTTGAAGGGCTCCCGTTCTTTCGTCGACCCTCCACCCTACCAAGCATGACATCCTTCTCCAGAGAATGGTCCCTTCTTACAACATGACCAAAATAGGTGAGATGAAGTCTGGCCATTCTTGCTTCCAAGGAGCATTCTGGCTGCACTTCCTCCAGGACA
>NW_006921894.1:866610-891934 GCF_000298275.1 Orycteropus afer afer | reverse complement strand
CCCTTTCTCCTGCTCTTCCCGCTTGCTACTTCAGGTGTCCCTGAGTTGTCTCTCCTCACCTGTAACCCTGGGGCTGACTGCTCTTCTGTCCGGGTTCCTGGCTTTTTATCCCCTTTCTCCTGTTCTTCTCATATGGAACCCAGCCTTACTCATATGGAAAAGAGAAAGTTTTCAAGACCTTCATTTGCTGATGTGGCACCACTGAAATTGAAGAGAAACAGCCGCAGACATCCATTAATCATCGGAACATGGGATGTACAAAGTATGAATCTAGGAAAATTGGAAGTTGTTAAAAAGGAAATGGAACACATAAAGATTGATATCCTTGTCATTAGTGAGCTGAAATGGACTGGTTTTGGCCATTTTGAATCAGACAACCATATGTAACCTGGGGCTACATGGATATGTTCATGGATAGGTGGCCTGAATATTGTGAAAACTTCAATACTACCTAAAGCAATGTACACATTTAATGAAATCCCGATCCAGTTTCCAATAAATTTTTTTAAGGACATGGAAAAACCAATCACCAACTTCACATGGAAAGGAAAGAGTTCTCAGATAAGCAGAGCACTTCTGAAGAAGAACAAAGTGGGAGTTCTCACACTCCCAGATCTCAAGAACCACTCTATAGCCACAGTAATCAAAACAGCATGATATTGGTCCAATGATAGGCAGATAGACCAGTGGGACAGAATCAATATTCAGATATAGACCCATCCATCTATGGTCACCAGATCTTTGACAAAGGTCAAAACCCATTAAATGGGGGAAGAGGCAGCCTTTTTAACAAATGGTGCTGGCAAAACTGGGTATCACTTGCAGAAAAATGAAATAAGACCCATACCCCACCCCATACACAATAACAAACTCAACATGTATCAAAGACTTAAATATAAAACCCAAAACCATAAAATTCATCAAAGATAAAATAGGGACAAATCTGGAGGCCCTAATTTATGGCATAATAGACTATCAAGTATAACCCAGAATGCACAGGAGGTAGATGAGAAGCTAGATAACTGGGACCTTTTAAAAATTAAATTCATATGCTCATCGAAAGACTTCGTCAAAAGGGTAAAAAGAGAACCCACAGATTGGGAGAAAATATTTGCCTATGACATATCTTATAAAGGACTTATCTCCAAAATTTATGGAAAGCTTCAACACCTCAACACCAAAAAGACAAATAACCCAATTCATAAATGTGCAAAAGATTTGAATAGACACTTCACCAAAGATGGTATACTGGTGGCCAACAAACACATGAGAAATTGCTCATGATCATTAGTCATTAGATCTCACCCGAGCAATAATAGCCAAGTTCAACAGGTCAGAAAATAACAAAAGCTGGTGAGGTTGCAGAGAGATTGGAACTCTTGTGCACTGCTGGTGAGATTGTAAAATGGTACAACCATTGTGGCATGTGGTATGCCGTTTCCTTAAAAAACTCAAAATAGAAATACCATTTGACCCAGCAATTCATTACTTTTGTTGTTGTTGTTATGTGCCGTCGAGTCAAACCTGACTCATAGCGACCCTTCCTCGGATTTCCGAGGCAGTATCACTACGGAAGTAGGATTGCCCAACCTTCCTTCTGAGGAGTGGCTGGTGGGTTTGAACCGCCAGCCGTCTGGTTAGCAGGCAAGTGTCTTAGCCACTATGCTACCAGAGCTCCTTAGGAATACTATATCCTAAAGAGGTGAGAGACAGTGCACGGGCAGACATATGTACACCTATGTTCATTGCAACACAATTCACTATAGCAAAGAGATGGAAACAACCTAAATGGCCATCAATGGATAAGTGGATAACCAAATCATGGTACATGCACATGACAGAATACTATGCTACATTAAAGAACAATGAGGGATACGTGAATCATCTCACAACGTGGATGAGGCTGGAGGACATTATGCTGAATGAAATAAGTCAGTCGATCGCAGAAGGACAAGTATTGTATGAGCCCATTACTGTAAAAAGACAAAGAAGAATTATCTTACAAAATGGGACTCACTTTGTAAGTTACCAGGGTGGGGAGAGAAGGGGAGGGATTAATTCCAGGATAGTTGGGGCCCACACACTGATGTGGGTAAGGGGAGGGAAAGACTCTGTAACCACCAGGATAACATTTGGGAAAGGGAGACACTGAATTGTGCATTATAGGAGCTAGACAACAGATGCTAATACCAACCATTGTGCCCACAATATTGCATTACCATTAACACCAAACACCAGGCTAAGATAAACACATAAACACCTGAGAGGATCAGATGGGGGTCAGTGAACAGGGGTACACTCTAGGCCAAGGATAGATTCAGTTCAGGCTAAACTTGCACAGACACCAATGATACAAAATATCTGCAATCCTTACATCCTTACAGAAACAATAGAAGACAGACACAGAGCAATCCCTTACAGACACCCTGACACTATGGGAGAGAGATCCAACAGATCTACTGTCTCAGGACCATAGTACTGGGGGACACCAGACTCAATTGGCACAGCAAAACACATAACAGCCTTGTTCCTCATCCTACATTGGTGAGTAGCGACTGGGGTCTTAAAAGCTTTCAAGCAGCCTTCTATGATGCACCTAATGGTCTCCTAGTGTCGGAAGTGAAGAAGAATCCAAAAAAAAAAAAAAAAAAAGGACATTTAGAAGCAATCAGCCCTAGGACACGATGGCCCTTGAGACCAGAAAAACTAGATGGTTCCCAGGTACGAATACCAACTGCTCAGGAAATGATCAAATCTGGAGATCCTGGATAGAGTGGGAGGAAAATCATGGAACAAAATGCAAAAACTCAATAATGACCAGAATTAGTGGTTGGATGGAATCTGGTGAGACCCCCAATGCTATGCTCCTGGAATAAAATTCACTCCCAGTGGCTGACTTTCAGCCCAATAGTTAACAGGATGTACATGCAGACCACTCAACCCAGGGTGACATGCTCACATACTCTATGAAAATACATCCCTTAGAGCAATAGACCACAGGGCACAAGAGGGGTAACATTCAAATGGAGGAAATGCAGGGCAAACAGGAGTGCATAACTATGAGGGGCACAGGAGGAGGCTTACTGTGCAAGGAGGGGAGGAGACTGGGTTAGGGTTGGGCATGGTAAATGAGGAGTGAAACTAAAAGTACATGTAATGTTGAATGTAAAACAAACTCTTAAAAAAGAAAGGAGAAATTATAATTAACATTACAATTAACATTGGTCCAGTATTTGCTAGATGCTGAGCTTTACCTGATTCATCTCATTTAATTGTCACAACAACCAGATGTAGTAAGAACTCAGTCATTCCCCTTCTAATTAAGGAGATCACCAGGGTGAGCCAGGCCTCACTGTCAGCTGAGCAGAAGAATGGAGGGGCTAGAAGTAGCAGCAAGTAACCCCAGACAAGAGCCTCCCGGAAGTCCCTGATAGGCAGCCCTGAAGACATTGCACATGATCGTGGGAGGGAAGGGAGACAGGATGGGCTGTTTCACAGTTAGGAACTTGAAGGGAGAGGGTGCTTTGGCCAGAGAGGGAGGCCTAGGCCTGTGTGTTGAGTGCAGAGGAACTGCATGTATGGACATTGGCAGGAGAGTGACAACTGACTGAAGAGAGCTGTGGGGCAAATCTCTTCATTTTCAGAAAAAGTTGTGGGATGAGTCTGCTCTACTCTGGATGTTTGTGAGAGTGTTTGTACATGGTACACTGTGAGAATCAAGATACCCCCTGCTTGGGACTCCTGTGCTTACAGAGGGTTCTGTATATATACACTCAAGTGCACGATCTTAGAGGGCAGGAGCCACCTGGTATTCTCACAGGAGGCACAGCATTTGAACCCATCTGTGTCCTTGTGATGGTTTATTCACATGCTGCCCTGAGTGAATTAAAAAGACCAACACCTTAGCCTCTGTGCTATGACCCAGCTCATTAACACCTTGGCTGAAATTTCCCCACTCTGGTGATGAAGAGGGCAGTTCTGGCTCACAGAGCCCTCTCTCTAAAAAGCATCCTGAATCAGAAGATAAACATCAAATCCAGAATTTCAACCAAGAGAAGTGTTTCCCTGTAAATGTAATTCTTTTCAGTTTTTGTAGAAAGGTGTTTATTGGGGCATATCGCACTGACAGTGCCCACCTAAACAAGTACCTGCCTCATTCTGGGTCCCCCACTGACCCAGGTGCCAGGTACTCTGGCACCTTCCAACTGCCACCTGCTACCCTATCATTGCTATGTAATCCATTCACTGAGGACAATAATGATGTAATGTGTGAATCCAGAGTCTGGCACCTAGCAGAACCTTGATAGAAATAGAAAGCTGTGAACATAGCCTTAAAATATGCTAACAAGCTGCAGGAGCTAATCGCTTCCCTCCACACTGCAGATGTTCATTTTGGCAGTCACTCATGCCTTGTGTTCTGAGGATGTGGTCTTTATTGCTGCGTAGTTCTTCAAAAGGATGTTGTGCCTCTCTGGGTCTGCAGTGACAAGGGAATCTCCTTAAGTGTGAGTGTGCTGGTGAGCACAAGCACAAGAGTGCACCACACCTGTGTGGTGAGACACGGCACTCTGATGGAACTGTTATCCTCAAGTCAGAAACAATGAGTTTTGATCCCATTGTGAGCTCTGGAAAGAGGTGCTGTGTAAAAAGTGTAAAAATCCCAGTATATCAAACTGAAGTGGGTGATTCCAGTGCATCACCCATTTTTTAAGCATGTGGAGTTTTTAATTTCTAACCCAGAGTTTTATCCTGCATCTGCTTATTCACTCCTATTGACAGAGTACTCTGTTCTCTTTATAGTCTATACAGTTATGAGCACCTAGGCCCCTACCTTTTATCTGCTATTCTCACTTTACAGAACTCAATTAGGTAAAAACTATACTTGTAGTAAGTGGACAAAGTTTCCTGGTGCTGAGATGCAGATCTGGTGATGCTTGTCATGTTGAAGGACAACTGTCTGTAGGAAAGGCTGGCCAGGACTGGGAGCTCACCCAGGACCACGTCCAGGCCGCTGGAAGAGGTAAGATGGGCAAGGTGTCAGGTGCCAGATTCTCATCCATTGATTGGGACAGCTGGCACAACCAGCTCCAGGGAGCAGGTGACACTTGGTTCCTCTGATGTACATCGTTCATACCTGTGTTCTAGGCTGCCTTTGGAGACTGTGAACCCAAGCCCACAGGTGGAGGCACAGTCACTTGTGCACTCATCCACTCAACAAATACCCCCACTACAGTGTGTTCCTGCAGAGCAAGGTGCTACTTGCCTTGCTTCACTGGGTCCCCTGCAGCATCAACCAATAGGTACCCACTCAGTACTTGTAAACAAATGAGGAACCTTTCATATGCTCCATCACTGTGCCAAGTAATTGAATTGTGTAAGGCTGCACACAGGTACGATGGACACAATCCATCATGGGTGACCTTGCCCAGTACCAATGGCCTAGCTTCTAGCATTACGGCAACATGCAGGCCTCCACAGTACAACTAACTGACGTATAGGTGATGAGGGTGCCATGACTGTGGCAGGTGGGTGCACATTAATGGATTTTCCAGGAAGTATCAATTCTTGCAGAAGCTGCATGTAGACTCACCCCTGCAGATGTACTAACTGCACAGGAAAAAGAACAAATTATTATAATCTCATCTCAACCTTTCTTGCTCACAATTTTTTTGTCTTCTACCTCCTCCATGGTATGGATTTTATTTTCTTCTTGATAATTCTGTCTTAACAATTTCAATGGACAGTCACAAGTCTTACATATTAGTAAACTTTATAGGTTTTATATCACATAAGTGCTATGTCAAACTAGTTACAGCTTTCAAAATATTATTTAGAATGTATAAAATTGAGGCAAAATGAGTGTATTTGTTAGCAAAGGGATGGCTTATCAAAGCATTTAATAAAATACATTTATTCCCTTGATAATAGAAGCCTAGAAAAACTGTAGTTATACCACATACAAGGATGTTTCTTGAAAAGTTATTTTACTGTACATATATAGTAAAGCTTCACAGATTCCCCAGTTTCTCAAAATTCAGTTACTGTCTTTTTTTGTGTGTGTGTGTGTGGACATTGCAATGCTTTTGGTGTCATTTTTGGTAGTTTAATGTACAATTGAAAAAATATTGGTGGTGCTAAAATGAATGTCTGATAAGTTACAGTTTTGTATTTTTAAGATAATGAAAAAAACCAAAAAAAATTCCAAGTAAGTCCATTTGCTAGTCTTTTTTTGCTTGTTTGTTTGTTTGTTATTCTGAGTCCCTGGCAGGGCACAACTTCCAGAGCACAACTCATTATTTCCCAGTGTTCATTAGTAGAAGTTGACTTACAGAAATACCTGTTGTCTCATGGCTGCTTTCCATTGGCTTCTGACAAATGGGGGAAGACTGGGGTGATTCAGTGCTATTATAAGAGCATACTTAACAGCACCAAGACAGCATCTCATCATGGACCCAGGCAAGACACAGTAAAGATGTGGCCGGTTGTCTACATTGTTGTTGTTATGTTGTTAAGTGCCGTCGAGTCGTTTCCGACTCATAGCGGCCCCATGCACAGCAGAACGAAACACTGCCCTATCCCGCGCCAGCCCCACAATCCCTGCTATACTTGAGCTCATCATTGCAGCCACCGTATCAATCCATCTCGTTGAAGGCCTCCCCCTCCTTCGTTGACCCTCTACCCTACCAAGCATGACATCCTTCTCCAGGGAATGGTCCCTTCTTACAACATGACCAATATAGGTGAGACGAAGTCTGGCCATTCTTGCTTCCAAGGAGCATTCTGGCTGCACTTCCTCCAGGACAGATCTGTTAGTTCTTTTAGCAGTCCGTGGTACCTTCATCATTCTTCGCCAGCACCACAACTCAAAAGCATCAACTCTTCTTCGGTCTTCCTTATTCATTGTCCAGCTCTCACATGCATACTAGGCAACTGGAAATATCATGGCTTGTGTCAGGCGCACCTTAGTCCTCAAGGAGATATCCTTGCTCCTCAGCACTTGAAACAGTTCCTTCGCAGTTGACTTTCCCAATGCTACACGTCGTCTAATGTCCTGACTGCTGCTTCTGTTGGCATCGATTGTAGAACCAAGCAACGTGAATTCCTTGACAACCTCAATCTTCTCTCCATTGATTGTGATGCTGCTCATTGGTCCAGTTGTGAGGATTTTTGTTTTCTTTATATTGAGATGTAATCCATACTGCAGACTGTATTCTTCAACCTTCATCAGTAGGTGCCTTAAGTCATCCTCACTTTCAGCAAGCAAAGTTGTATCGTCTGCATATCTCAGGTTGTTAATGATTCTTCCTCCAATCCTGATACCACGTTTTTCTTCATACAGTCCAGCTTCTCAGATCATTTGCTCAGCATATAGATTGAATAAGTGTGGAGAAAGGATACAACCCTGACACACTCCCTTCTTGTCTACATTAGGTTGTAAATATTTAAGTACAGAATCAACAAACTATGGTAGAGGGAGGGACTGGCATGAGTTTTGCCTAAAATGGGGAAACTAAATTTTAGAGATAGTTAACATCTTTCTTCCTCACTAAGCAGCAAGTTTCATCATACCTGATCCTCCCTCCTGATACATCCCTTTACTGGAATGGTCCCCTTCCTCCACCACTTCATGGGCAGCTCTGCCACCATTTTATCTGAGTGTCAGGGATGAGGAATGCCTCCTGTAGAAGACATGTGAAATGGTCACACTGAGCCATTTTGGATTCTCATTGGGCCAATTTCCCTTTCTCTCTCCCTTCCCATTGTACTCTTATCCTAACCTATAGATTCCTCTAACTATTAACACATTAGGTTTTAATTATTTGTTCCATTATCTCTCTCCTATTAGATTATGAATAAGGCCCTCCAGGGAAGTGACTATGTTTTATTCATCTTCAGACCCTCAGGTGTCCATCCAGAGCTTATCATGTGGCAGAGAGTCAGTACATATTGATTTTCTTGTTGTTGTTTTTAGGTGCTGTCAAGTTGGTTCCAACTCATAGCAACCCCATGTACAACACAACAAATCATTGCCCCATCCTGTACCATCCTCACAACTGTTGCAGTATTTGAGCTCTCTGTTGCAGCCACCATGTCAATCCATCTCATTGAGAGTCTTTCTATTTTTAACTGACCCTCTACTTTACCAAATGTTATGTCCTTCTCCAGACATCAGGTTACTCCTAATAACATGTCCAAAGTAAGTGAGATGAAGTCTTGCTGTCCTGATTTCTAATGAGAAATCTGGCTATACTTCTTCCAAAACAAGATTTGGTCATTCTTCTGACAGTCTATGGTATAGTCAATATTCTTCATCAACACCATAATTCAAATACATCAATTCTTCTTCCATCTTCATTATTTATTGTTTAGCTTTCACATGCTTATGGGGTAATTGAAAACACCGTGGCTTGGGTCCAACCAAAAACTAAACCCACTGCCATGGAGTTGATTCTGACTCATAGTAACTCCCATAGAGTTTCCAAGGCTATAAATCTTTACAGAAGTATAGCTACCTCATCTTTCTCCTACAGAGTGGCTGTTGGATTTGAGCCACCAACCTTTTGGTTAGGAGCCAAATGCTTTAACCACTACACCAATGGCTTGGGTCAATGGCACCTCAATCCTCAAAGTGACATCTTTGCTTTTTAACACTTTAAGGAAGCCTTTTGCAGCAAATTAAATCAATTATATATCCATAATAAATATATGGAGATATATATATATCTCCATATATTTATTATAATTTTACTTTTATAAAGTATTCTGTATAAATAGAAATGAGAAAAAGTATTATGTTTGCAGGATGAACTAATTTATGATTTCAGTGTAGGTTTAGACTCCAGTCTTGTGCCAAAGAATCTTAACAAACTATAGTCAGCTGAACTGTGCCACTTGCTTTTCCTTTTACATGCATGGCTTATTCTAAATTTGGAGACTTACAGTGTTATCTAGAATTGCTTCTATTCCTCATTTACCTCTTCTCTCTCATTTCCAAAGAGTCAAATCTCACCATCTCTCATGACCTAACTTTGGGGCCTCCCTCCCCACAGATGCCCCATGCCCTCTGCAGTGATAAATTTCTCTGCCCTATTCCTGTAGCACCAAGGAATATCTTCACATTAGTGCTTATATTATTTGTCCTTAATAGTTGTGCACTCTCTGAAGGCAACAACCATACCTTAGAGAGCTTTCTCTCCTCCACGGTGCTATGAACTTGGCTGATACTAAATAAATGTTTGTTGATTTTTGTGAAAACACTTAAGTGTTTCTGAAAAACTATACATTTCAGCATCATTGTTGTTGTTATCTGCAATCAACTTGGCCCCCAACTCATGGTGGCCCCATGGATAGGACCATTGTGATCCACAGGGATTGTCATTAGTACATGTTCTAATGCTTGCTTTTCTTTCCAAATGGTGGGAGTAAAAGATCTATTTATTTCTTGTTGAAAAGATTAGTAATGGTCAGTCCTCCAATTGTCAAGGATGCAGGGTAAATAATATGAAAGTCCTATGTGAGAAGCATAAAGGAGAGTGCAGGTACTGGAGCAATGGAACAAGTCTATACAGCTATACTGACTCCATGTGAGTGCCTGATAATTCAAAATGCCATTCATGCAAAATAAATTTAGCAGTTAAGAAGGAAAGCTGAACATTATTTTAAGGGTACTCTATGTTAGTAGGTACTGTGTAAGATTTGACCTCACTTCATTGGATGATGAAGAAAACTGAGTCTCATGCACATATCATTTATATAAACCTTACTCTGGCCTTTCCAGTAATATATCAGATAGTGTTTTGCTGGTATTCTTAAGGTTTTCACTGGCCACATTTTACCAACTTCTGGAGTCTGAAATTGACCAAACATACAATCAGGATGCATTGATGATTAGTGGTGATGGGAATGCAAAAGTGGAAACAAAGAAGAATCATTGGTAGTTGGAAAGTATGGCCTTGGTGATAGAAATGACACCAGATATTGCATGTTAAAATTTTATAAGACCAATGACTTATTCATTACAAATACCTTTTTTGAACAACATGAACAGCAGCTGTACAGGTGGGCCTCACTTGATAGAATATGTAAGAATCAGATTAACCACGTCTGTGGTGATGAAGAAACTTCAGCCAAAACAAGGCCAGGCTGACTGTGGAACAGACCATCATTTGCTCATATGCAAGTTCAAGCTGAAGCTGAAACAAAATTAAACAAGTCCATGAGAACAAAAATATGACCTTGATAATATTCCATCTGAATTTAGAGACCATCTGAAGAACAGATATGATGCATTGAACATGACTGATGGACAACCAGACAAGTTGTGGGATGACGTCAAGAACATCATATATGAGGAAAGCAAAAGGTCATTAAACAGACAACAAAGGAAGAAAATACCAAAATGGATGTCAGAAGAGACTCAGAAATTTGCTCTTGAATGGAGAATAGTTAAGCAAATGGAAGAAATGACAAGATAAAAGAGCTGAACAGAAAATTTTAAAGAGCAGCTCGAGAAGACAAAGTATATTGTTACAGTGAAATGTGCAAAGACTTGGAGTTAGAAAACTAAAAGGGAAGAACACATTCAGCATTTCTCAAGCTGGAAGAACTGAAGAAAACATTCAAGCCTTGAATTGTAATATTGAAGGATTCTATCGGCAAAATATTGAATGATGCAGGAAACATCAAAAGAAGATGGAAGGAATACACAGAGTCACTACCAAAAAGAATTGGTCAATGTTCATCCATTTCATTGGGTGGCATATGATCAAGAACCAATGGTATTGATGGAAGAAGTCCAAGCCATACTGAGGGAATTAATGAAAAACAAGGCTCCAGAATTGTTGGAATACCCACTGACCTGTTTCAACAAATGGATGTTGCATTGGAGGTACTTACTAATCTATGCCAAATAATTTGGAAAACAGCTACCTGACCAACTGACTGGAAGAGATCCATATTTGTACCCATTCCAAAAAAAGGTGATCCAACAGAATGTGGAAATTATCAAGCAATATCATTGATATTACATGCAAGTAAAATCTTACGAAAGATAATTCAAAAATGGTTGCAGCAGTGTATTGACAGGGAACTTCCAGAAATGCAAGCTGGATTCAGAAGAGGATGTAGAATGAGGAATACCATTGCTGATGTCATATGGATCTTGGCTGAAAGGAAATACCAGAAAGATGTTTACTTGTGTTTTATTGACTATGTAAAAACACTTGACTCTGTGGATCATAACAAATTATGAATAATGTTGAGAAGAATAGAAATTCCAGAACACTTAATTGTGCTCATGAGAAACCTGTCATGACCTGGAGGCTGTGGTTTTGAACAGAACAAGGGGATACTGCATGGTTTAAAATCAGGAAGGGCATGCATTAGGGCTGTATTATTTCACCATACTTATTCAGTGTGTATGCTGAGCAAAAAATCTGAGAAGCTGGACTATATGAAGAAGAATGTGGCATCAGAATTGGAAAGAGACTCATTAAAAATCTGCGATATGCATATGACACAACCTTGCTTGCTGAATGTGAAGATGACTTGAACCACTTACTGATGAAGATTAAACACTTCTTTAATTTGGTCTGCTATATGAATTACACCTCAACATAAAGAAAATGAAAATCCTCACAACTGGACCAATACACAACATCATGATAAATGGAGAAAAGATTGATGTTGCCAAAGACTTCATATTACTAGATTCCACAGTCAACACTCATGGAAGCAGTAGTCATGAAATCAGAAGTCAAATTGCACTGGGTAAATCTGCTTCGGAAGACCTCATTAAAGTGTTTAACAGCAAAGATGTCACTTTGAAGACTAAGGTGTACCAACCCAAGCCATGGTATTTTCAGTCACCTCTTATACATATGAAAGCTGGACAGTGAATAAGGAAGACTAAAAAAGAGTTTATCTATGGTGTTTGAATTATGGTGTTGGGGAAGAATACTGAAAGTACCACGGACTGCTGTTGTTGTTGTTGTTGTTATGTGCTGTCGAGTCGGACCCGACTCATAGCGACCCCTCCTTGGGTTTCTGAGGCAGTATCACTAATGGAGTAGATTGTGCAACCTTCCTTCCAAATGGACTGCTAGAAGAATGAAAAAATTTGTCCTGGATGAAGTGCAGCTGGAATGCTCCTTGGAAGTGAAAATGACAAGATTTTATCTCACCTACTTTGGTCATGTTATCCAAAGGGACCATTCCCTGGAGAAGGACATCATGCTTGGTAAAGTAGAGGGTCAGCGAAAAAGGGGAATGCCCTGAAGAAGATGGATTGATACAGTAGTTGCAGTGATAGGCATGAATATAGCAAGGATTGTGAGGATGGTGCAGAACCAGGCTGTTTCGTTCTGTTTTACATAATGTCAGTATAAGTCAGAGGTGACTTGATGGGCACCTAACAACATAAAAACAACTCTGGGCTTTGCACTTAACAGTTGGGATTGGGTAGTCTACACACAGGGGCCATGTTGGAACATGGGCCCCAGTTGTTTCTTCATATATTTTGAAACATTCACTGTCATTGTTTTGTATGTATTTTGAATTGTTTTATGTGTTGGTTTTGTCTAGTTCCATGTAGGCAAAATGATGTTCCCCTAAAGATGTCCATATTCTAGTCCCTGGGCATGTAAATATGGTCCTTGTGTGGAAAAAGGGACTTTGCAGCTGTGATTAAGGTTAAGAACCTTGAGATGTGTAGGGTATCCTGGACTATCTAGGTGAATCCAGTATAGTCACATGAATCCTTAAATATAGAGTACCTTTCCTGGCTGTATCAGAGTCACAGTGAGATGTGACTATGGAAGAATAGTAAGACATGCTGTATTGCTGGCTTTGAAGATGGAGGAAGGGGCCACAAGCCAAGGAATGTGGACAGCTTCTCAAAGATGGAAAAGGCAATGAAGCAGATTTTTCCCTAGAGCCTCCAGAAAATAATGCAGCCCTGTCAACACCTTGATTTTGGACCTCCAACCTCTAGAACTGTAAGATAATAAGTTTATGGTAATTTGTTGTAGCAGCAATAGGAAACTAGTACATATAGTCTTGCATATAAAAAGATATTGTTTAAATAAAAAGAAGAACTCTCAAATTCTAAATTTTCTCAAACAGCAATTATACTTTGTGAGGAATATGATATTTACATTAACTATACATCTCAGCCTAGCCTCACCCTTTGGTCACAGCCAAGTGTCACATAATTATGATAGAGCTCGGTGTGGAGCCACCACTGGGTCAGCAGCCCAGTGTCATCTCCCTGTCCAGTTTCTCCAGGTTTCTTTAGAAGGGGAACACAAAGAGAAGGTGCTTTGAAATGTGCATAATGGACCACAAATCTATTTGAAAAATATGCATAGTTAACTCTCATTATTTCCCTGAATTGGTTGCTTTAGAGCAATTGATTAGAGTGGACCCATATTATGTTATAAATGCCATATGTGCCCTTTATTTTATTTTCTAATAGATTTGGTGCTGAGTGAAGAAAGGATTTTCTGACTTATGAGAAGAAGTTGCTGTTAAAGAGAGAACAGAAAAGGAAATTAATGATGAGGATATTTAAGGCAGAGAATCCATAGCTCCTAACTTTTTTGGATCATGGACCCCTTATCAGTAAAAGATTTTTGGAATAATTCTCATTGCATATGTATTTAATTATTTAAAAATTATACATGTAAACTATTATACTGTAATAGTAAACTTTATTAGATAAACACAAATTACAAATTTTATGAAAGAATGCAATAAAAATTAACAAGAACCCTCTAACATTGCCTTCCCACGATGGAGCTATCTGCACTCCTGCGAGGCATGCACAACCCATGGTTGGTCTGTTCTTGTTGTCATTGTTGTTGTTGTTAGGTGCCATCGAGTCATCTCCGACTCATAGCAACCCTATGCACAGCAGAAGGAAACACTGCCCGGTCCTGTGCCAGCTCCGTGAAGAAAGGATTTTCTGACTTCTATACTTGAGCCCATCGCGGCAGCCACTGTGTTAATCCATCTCATTGACTGGTCTACTATTCTAGAAGAGTGCTGCAGTCTGCCAGCCTTAAAACACTGAGAGTTCACTCACCTCCCTCAGCATCAGTTTGCTCAGCCCTTATCTGTATTGTTGAAAGGACCCCTTGATCTGTCTCTAGCAGTTCTGTGGGAGCATGAGCCATACTTGTCTTGTCCCAAATGTCTCACAGTGCCTGCCTAAAGAGCATTCCTCAGGGATTAGAATGGAGTAATGTGTGATTAATGAGGTCGACTGCTGTAGGAAACCAGAATAGGCCAGGCTTTCTTTGGCTGGGGCTGGGAAGCAGAAAGATTGGAAGAATAGTAGGACACTGACAGTCACAGGAGGACCAAGGAGAAGGATGGGAAAATAAACAAAGGCAAACAAGATACAGGATGACTTGGAGGAAAGAGACATGATTTTAACTGAAGGGGAATGGGAGATTCTTAAAGGAAAGGAATTTATGCTGAAAAAGTGGTTTGGGGTCTACTATTTGGTTAGATTAATGTGTTTGACCTTCATTCTATAGAAACCATAGTAAGCTTTTGAGCAGTGGACTGACAACCATAAGCTTTGACAATAACAATTACAACAAGAGAACTAATATATATGGAATCCTAAGCACCTCCAGAGAAAGTAGACAATTCATCAACTTTGCACATAAGACACAAAGAAGACTACTGTTGTGGCTCAGGTGTGAGGTGGGTCTGCAGGGGACAGTGACCATAAGACCAAAAAGAAGGGCAAATGTAGACACTCAGAGATTTTATATGGAAGGATGCTGGTTGACGTGCAGACCTAGAAGACACTCAGATGGTGAGCCTAAGGGGTGGTGACTTGATCCCCAAAGCCATGAAAACTGGAGAAGGGGGTTGATTTTCAGAGTAAGATACCAAGTTTGGTGTAAGATGAGCTGAATTTTGGGTAGCAGTGTGTACTATCCATGTCTAATAGTTACATCTTGGAACTGATTTTAATCATTGTTAAAAAAAAAAAAAAAAATCTTTGAGGCTTGTTGTTAGGATTGTCTTCTCCAGTTAACTAAATGGAAAATTTTCCTAAGCCCAAGCTTTGAAAGGCTCTGTGGAAGGACTATGTCAGTGCAGAGATAAATGACCCAGAGACATAGGCAAGCTCAGTCCTTGTGGATATAGAGATTGGAGTAGAAGAATGAGGATGCTACCCAGAAAGCCAAAGACTCCAAGCCAAGGGGTCTGTCCTTGTGGAAGAGAACCAGTGAGACCTGGACTTGGGCTATGCTAGGGCACCAGTGAGGAAGTGTCTGCAGAAGGCCTGGCAGTCGAGGTGCATTGTGTGGGAGTCTTTCTTGGGCTCTTACAGGAGAGCATCATGCAAGTCCAGACATTCAGCAGCAGCAGCACCTGAGAATGGGTTGAAAAGAAGGGGGCACCATCCTATTTGTCAGTGCTCCAGGGCTGCCAGCTGCAAAAATCTTGTGAAGCAATTGGTGGTTCACTGAAAAATTTCTAGATGCCAGCATGGTGTGTGCTGTGTATGAGTAGGGGCTTTCTTCTGGCAAGAGCTCACTATAGCTGTATCACCAAGTCTTCTGAAGGTGGACTGTCAGAAGAGAGCTATTTTCTCCTCCCTTACTTTTTAAAAGGGCAAGCTTATTGCTGGGTCCTCTTCCCCCATTCTTTCTGAACCCATGGGGCTGATGTCTGCATAGGATGGTACAATAGGCCTGTGTCACAGAGACATGTTGCTATGTGAAGTAAGCTGGATATGTTTTATTTGTAGCCTGTTGAAGTTGTAGTTCTATTCTGTTTTTATTCTCATGCAAGTTTAAAAACAATTTTTAATACATATTCTCATCTCCTAGATTCTCATTTTTTTGAGTTAGTGAGAGTATACATTGCTTTAATTTACATTTGTCATCCCAAGTTCTCATATAGACCCTTTGTTCCCTGATATGGAGACAAACTTCCTTATGGACCATTTTCACAGCCACTGTTCCGTTCTGGGCAAAATATCACTGCTAAGAAATATGTGCTCCAGAAAAAGAAAGGACCTAAGATTTCTTTTTTAAAACTATGTTCTAACTTGTTCTCTGGCATAATTTCTGTACTGTTTAGCCTTTCATGAAATTTCTGCCTCTTCATGTGGGAAAAAGGAGGCTATTTTAAATTATGAAGGCAAGCTTTAATCTTGTCCACAAAACTGGATGGATAGACTCTTCTCTCACTTTCGACTCTATCTTTCATGTTAAATTTGACCATCATTACCAATTTAATGGATTTTCTTTGCAGAATATAAATGAGCTACTTACTGGGTAACAAAACCTTTCAGGTAAACACAACTGTTTCTCTGTATTGTGGAGCACTCATCTAGCTGTTTGGTCACATTTCCTATTATCGTTTTTATAAAATGACACTATGGCTAATAGCTGCACAAGAAGGATTTGGGCACAGCAGCAGTCAGGATATATTTACATTGCCTTAAACAGTGTCATCGAACAAAGAATAGTACTTTTCTGTAGAAATTACTCGAATCTGGTAAATAAAATTAGGCATTGCATGTTTTCACTCCCCACATTAATCTGTGCTCATGCCTACCAACAATCTCATTTCAGTGTTTTTGTTCTTCTTATTAAGTATCTGGTTAGACATGTTGCCTTTAGGCTTCTAATCTTGCATCAAGGCTTCCCTTTTC
Organism: Orycteropus afer afer; assembly: GCF_000298275.1. Classification (NCBI taxonomy): domain Eukaryota; kingdom Metazoa; phylum Chordata; class Mammalia; order Tubulidentata; family Orycteropodidae; genus Orycteropus; species Orycteropus afer. Next base: position 875,250 of record NW_006921894.1, on the reverse strand, counting down.
TTTATGTAGCTAGGTGATGTAGCACCAGGGGTAGCTGCCATAGTGAATGATTGAAGAGCTCAGTGTCTGTTGTACCTCCTACCTGGGAGCGCACCTGAGGATGGAGTGTGCAGCCGTTGCTCCCTGACCAACAGTGCCTGTCTGTGGATAGAGCCTTGTAAATAAGTCCTCCTTCCTTCAGCTGTATCCCCTTCCAACCCCAAGATATTAGGACAAACCTGAATGAATGAGTCAGGGGCTTGTTCTACTTAGTGGAATATGAATGCTCTGTGTTCTTGTTCATGCACATCTGCTCATGTTGAGTTGTGGTCATTGACTGGCCAGTGCACAAGAGAAGGAATCGGTTCTCCTGGTGCTCAAGCTGGGCTTCCTGTATTCTGTGATTCAGGGAGGCAGGGGAATGGAAGAAGGAGTCCCCAGACACTCTGCCCATGGTGGCAGCCTCAGAGATAGGAAGGAAAATACTTCTCTTTATTGATAGCCACATAACAATAAATATACCACTCTTTTGAAATTTTAATAGACCACATGTAACCAACCCAATATCTGTTTCTTTTTTTTTTTTTTCTTTTGCTCCGTGAAAAGGCTGCATAGGCTTCACTCATAGAGCACCGTCAGGTCACCAGGCACCTGTTCTCCACTCCCACGCTGCGATTTTCATTTCTTCTGCAGGTCAGATACATATGTTCAAATCCTGTTAGCTTGTTATGGTCAGAAATGAAAAGATGGTTTAACCTTTTATAACTTCTCAGAGAATGACACAAAATCAGGAGATTAGCCTGTAACCATTGTGAACAAGTATACAATCCTGACAATTTTCAGCTTTCAAAAGTGGGCTCAAAAAAAAAAAAACAGAAAACAAACTCACTGCCATCGAGTCGATTCCAACTCACAGCAACCCCCTTTGGGTTTCCAAGACAGTGAATCTTTACAGAAGTAGATTGCCAAGTCTTTAGAAATGATTGCCCGATCATCCTTCCATGGAGTGGCTGGTAGGTTTGAACTGCCAACCTTCTAGTTAGCCTTAGCCACTATACCACCAGAGCAAAGTGAGTGTGTTGAAGAATTTGATCTTGAACTCCTACTCCTTCATTGCTTGATGGATTCTACAGCCTTCTTCTGGTTTGAGAGAGCAATACGTGGCCCCAATATGTGGCCCTGTGTATGCCCTCAGTGGCTCACACCCCCTAAAAGCAACACTACTTTGGAACCAAAAGGAAGTGGGGTTTCCTGGAGAGGCTTGGGGTTTGGTAGATGACTGTGTGGGAAGACACTCAGTAACGCAGGCAGATTCTTCCTCTTCACTGACAGAGCTTTTCATTTCTAAAACTGCTGAAATGTGGATTTTTGTGCCAACCTGCAAGTTAGATAGGCCCTCTATCTCTTAACATCCCCTGTCCACTATTCTTGCATTGTTTTTCTCCTTAGCCTATCTCATTAGCATACTATATATTTAATTTATCTTGTTTGTTGAATATCTCTACTCCCAGAATGTTACTCCAGGAGGGCAGAGATTTCCATCTGCTTGATTCCCTGGTGTATGTACCCCAGTATTTACAACAATGCCTAGTCACACAGTAGGCACTCAATAAATACATATTGAATGAAATAATGGAAATAAGGGACTAATCTTTAAAATGATACTTAGGGCATAATTTTCACATAGTAATATATGAATTTTGTGATCAGTTATCTTTTTTTAAAAAATAATGGGATCATTTGGAATGGAATTTGCAATGCCTAGTTTTATTCTCTGTCTCCAAGCTAATGTTGCTACCACAGATCTACGGTCAATAGAAACTGGGTTGTAGCCTTCCTGTGGCACAACTGTATCATAAGAAGATAATATTCAGTAGAATCTTGACATCTAGAGGGATACCCTAAAGACCTCTGTAAATCTCCAAAGAAGAACAGAAGGGCTGTGTATGAACAGGGAGACAGCTTGGGGGTGGGGGGGCAGGAGTGCATGGGAGGGAAAGACACAAGGAAGAGGTAACTATGAGGAGGAAGTGGGAGGGGAGCTGTTGCATTGTGCGAAATTGCACTCAATGTCATGAGACAAAATGTACGTGAGCTGCTATATGGAAAGTAAATTTTCTCTGTAAACTTTCACCCAAATCACAATAAAAATTAGAAAAAGAAAAAAAAAATCTTCAAAGATAAGTTTGCAGGAATTTTGTAGAGTTCCTGGCTTTTCCCAGAATTGCATTTTCATAGAAATAAGTGTTTCCTGTGTCTTCCTTCACCCTCAAATTTAGTCACTCATTAATGATTTGGTTTCACGGAAGAAATGAATTTCTCAGCACCACCCAAGTGTGTTTGTGGACGGCTAGAAAATAAAAATGTTGATTCTGTGCATGCTCATCATTTGTAAGGCAAACGTGATCTGCAGCTAGACAAAATGTGCTGTGGACCGCTGGTTCATGGCTCCATGAAAGCCTACGAAAGTTGCAGGAGGCCACCCTGTATCCACCTGGTATACAGCATGAACTCAAGAGGCAGCTGTTAGATGAATCCTTAAGCAAACTTCTCCCAAATATTTAAAACCACAGTCTTAACTCTTTTGATGCTTATGATTAGTTTGTGCAGTATTGTTTTTATAGGACTATACTCCAAGAGGTAAGATCATTAACATGGTAATGGCATAGCCCTTTTTGTTCTGGAGCTGGCACTGCAGCTCCTGAGCCTCTTGTTCCATGTGCTGATGCAGGGATGACGGGGTGGGAGGACTGCTTCTTTCTTTCCAGACTGACACCTCACCCCTTGTCTGATCATGGGCTCACCTTCTCACCCCAGTCTCTCTACCTGCCCTCTACTTCTGTCACACACTCCTGTCTGGGGCAACCAGGGCACCCTTCTAAGACTGTTCTGGACATTCCAGCTAGGGTGCTGTGATGCCTGTACTCCCTCCTTGCTGGCCTCTTTGACCCAATATCTGTCTTAGAGCTTGTCTACAAGCCCAGAATGGTCCAGCATTGATGGACTCCATAGAAGTTAGACTCACCACCTTGGCTAGTGGTTTTCATGTGTCAATGGTGATAGTAACTAATAGGATCAGGTCGACTCATGCTGTGCTGTCCTGTCGCTGCAGCATCTGCACTTTGACAGTGATGGAGGTCATTGACATAAATACTAGCATAGTATCTACTTCCCAGGAGCCACAACTCCACCATCAGAAAGGAACACAGGACTGCTTTTCCTTTTGAGGGAGGTAATAGAGGGACAAAAAGGCCTGGAATGGTGATTCTTCAGATTTTCCAAGCATCAAAACTGTTCCACTCTGGAGATCTGATTCAGAAACTCTAGTGTTCTGAGAGTTCACATTTTTTACACATTTGCAGATGATGATGGTATTGCTAGTCCAGGGACCACACTTTCAGGACCTCCAGCATGGATCATCAGAAAGCTCTGGGTGGTCAGGGATATCACAGGAGTGGTGGATGCTGCAAGCAGCAGAAAAGCAGACATAGCAAGAAGGGCACCTATGGACCCCTTTAAATGAGATTCATTCTAGTTGGATGCTTAATCACTCTTTGATGAGGGTACATCTTTCTTAACAATGTTGTTTTGTTTTTTGTTTATTATTTTCAGACATGTATGGAAAAGTTAGCACTATAGAATAAATTTATTTGATGTTCCAAGAGAAGGCATGAATCTCATAAGGGAAAGTGAAGAGGACAAGGAAGCTCAGAATATAAAAAATACTATAACCTTTTATTCAGAGAAACTGAACTCTTAGTTTTAGGCAGAGGAACTTAGTTAGTTGCTCAGCAAAGGGAGAAGCAGACCTTTGTTGGAAGAGGGCTTCTATCAGTTCCATCCTGGGCCCTGCCTCTTTTGAAATATTGCCTTCTGAAATCCCTGGAACCAAATCAGTCCACTGCCCGGAGGCCCTGTACTTCAGAATTCATTGAGACCTGGAAAAGTGACAACTCTAGCTGTCCTCATTCTCATTCAGCCACTCAAGTTTGGGGGCAGAGGCAGGGAGCTGGCAGATAAAAGAAGTCATTTAGGCTGAAGTTTCAGATAAAGGACTTGAGGTTCAAAAAATGTTCCAGCATAACAGTGCCACTCTGTTCTGTTCTTTAAAACACATTAGAATATTAACAAAGGGATAGTCACTGTGGAGTTGGCCATATGTTGTGAGCCAAGTCTGAGGGTTGGGTGTCAAAACAAAGCAAAGTCCACCTGACAGGCTCCATCTTCCATTCATCTCCACCCACTCCCACCCACCCACCCTGTACTGTTTACCATAATTTGGATGCACCTTGCTTAATGTTTGCAGAAAGGTTATGGAGAGGCAGTTTAGCGCCAAGTGCTATACAAATGATTTTATTTATGAATTACATAGACCCCTGGTTAAAACACTGCATAATTTTTTAATTATTTCACACATAATTGTTCTCCATAAACAAACATATTACATCTTTATGTTCAATGGATGAAAAAGGACAGATTTCATAGTTCTTAGTCATGATAGGCATTTATGACAATTATGATCATTTATGATCATAATTATGATCAATTTATGATCATTTTCTTTGATAATATGGAAAATAGAAAAAAGACATGCCTATCTTTTGAACTTTCAAAGATAATGTTTATTTTTTATTTACTCATAATCTCAAGTGTATGTCATTAGCATTTTCTGAGAAGCGTTTGTTTGTAGAAGTCAACAGTAATTAAGCTTCTCCCTGAAATGAAAATAGTTTTTAGGAACACAGCAGCCTTCCCTCACTAGGCAGCACATCAGGTGGGTTTAAACACTTGAAGGCAGACTATAGTTAACTGAAAAAACAAACAAATATAGCCCAGTAGCCCTGTGCCAGTGGAGTTATGTTTGCATCAAAATTGAGACACTAAAAGTTGTCTGCTTTGATGTTGTTGTTAGGTGCCATCAATTTGGCTCTGACTCATGGTGACCTTGTGTACAACAAAATGAAACACTGTCTGATCCTTTGTCATCCTCACAGTCTTTGCCATACTGGAGCCCATCCTTGCGGCCACTGGATCAATCCATCTCATTGAGGATTTTCTCATTTTTCACTGACCCTCTACTTTACCAATCATGATATTCTTCTCCAGGGACTGGTCCCTTCTGACAACACGACCAGAGGACTGGCTATTCTCACTTCTAAGAAGCATTCGACTGTACTTCTTCAAGGACAGATTTGCTCATTCTTCTGGGAGTCCTTGGTATTTTTTGGTATTCTTTGCCAACATCATAATTCAAAAGCATCAACTCTTCTTCAGTCTTCTTTATTCATTATCCAGCTTTCACATGCATATTAGGTTGTTGAAGATACCATGGCTTGGGTCAGACGCACCTTAGTCTTCAAAGTAACATCTTTGCTCTTTAACACTTTAAACAGGTCTTTTGCAGCAGATTTTCCCAGTGTAATATGTCATCTGATTTCATACACTGTCTGATTTTTTGACTGCTGCTTCCATGGGTGTTGATTTTGGATCCAAGTAAAATGAAATCCCTGACAACTTCAGTCTTTTCTCTATTAATAATGATGTTGCTTATTGGTCCAGTTGTGGGGATTTTTGTTTCCGTTATGTTGAGGTATAATCAATACTGAAGGCTGTAGTCTTTGATTTTCATCACGAAGTTCTTCAAGTCATTTTCACTTTCAGCAAGCAAGATTGTGTCACCTGTATATCTCAGGTTGTTAATGATTCTTTCTACAATCCTGATGCCAGGTTCTTCTTCATATAGTCCAGCTTTTCAGATTATTTACTCAGCATACAAATTGAATAAATATGATGAAAGGTTCAAATGACTGCTTCTTAGTCTATGTGCAGGTTCCTTATGTTCCTTATGTACAGTTAAGTGTTCTGGAATTCCTGTTCTTCACAGTGTTAGTCATAATTTGTTATGGTCCACATAATTGAATGTCTTTGCATAGTCAATAAAACACAGGTAAACATCTTCCTGGTATTCTTTGCTTTCAGCCAAGATACATCTAACATCAGCAATGATTTCCCTCATCTGCTTCCTCTCCTAAATCTGACTTGAATTTCTGGCAGTTTCCAGTCAGTAGACCAGTGCAACCATTTTTTTAATTATCTTAAGTGAAATTTATTTGCATATGATATTAATGATATTGTTCCATAATTTCTACATTCTGTTGAATCACCTTTCTTTGGAATGGGCACAAATAATGGATCTCCTCCCAGATTAAAATCCTGCAATGGAGGGAATAACATGCCACCTGGAGGCTCATTGCCATTGGCTTCCACATTGTTTGTTGTGGGCATTTGTCCTGGAGTCCTGGTACTCGTCAAGGAAAGCATCACAGCCACACATTCAGACAAGTGATGGGTAGTGGGCCTGTGCCAAGCCGGCATATCAAGCTTGAGGCTACCTGGTGGTAGTTGTGGGTTTTGGGTAACTGAGGACATATGGAGTACAGGAACTCCTGGTACTGGGGTGGGCAGGGGATTCCTCATAGAGCCTACTCTTGTTTGGTGAGAACATGGGTCCTGTTTGGCCTGGGCTACAGGTGGTTCATGAGGGCTTTTAGAAATGCAGGACCTGGGACTCCACAAACCTCTGCATCATAACCTGCACTTGCATCACATGATGCCAACTCACATGGTTAGGTTTGAGATGTCCTGATCAAAAGAGGGGAAAAGTATAACATAATTTAAAATTCTCATGGAATCCAGCCCCTTCCTTCCGAAAAGTCTAGATGAACCCCCAAACTATTGCCCTGAGAAAATCTTTAAACCTTAAACCAAAAATATCTCTGAAGTCTTCTTAAAGCCAAACAGTAGTTTAGCTTAACTAGTAAAGAATGTCTACTTTGATCATTTTGTTCTTTTAAGAACTACTACTTAAAAGCTACTCTATATATTTTTTAGCAGATATCACTCCCCCTTCTACATTTGTTTGCCAGCCACACCCTTCACCTGCAAGGTAATTTCATAAGCACTATGAAGTTTTTTTTTTTTTTTTTTAACATGTTGCTGTAAAAAAAATCAGCATAGCATGCTTACAGAAATACCTCATGGGGGATGGAGAATTTGGCAAATAAATACAGAAGGCTTGTGGTATTTGAGTAAGAATATGATTGACAACAGCAATATGAAAGATTAGGTAGGAAACTTAGAGGGCAGTGGGTTTATGTCAAAGGATAAGAAACAACTAAGAAAGGGAGGGAGAGAATGGCTGTGCAACTTGAAGAATATAATCAATGTCACTGAATTGTTTATAAAGAAATTGTTGAATTGGTGTATGTTCTATTGTATATATTCTGTATAGGAGCAACAAAAATAAAATATTTTAAAAAGGAAGAAAAAAGCAATTCTTAGCCACAAACCTATAAATCTCTCATGGCTAGATTAAGTCATGCTTAAACACTACTTTAAACCATGTGAGCACTAATGACTCTCACCCCATGTCTTCTGGGCTCAGTGGAATTGTGGCACAGGCACAATGTCCACGTTGTACAGAACGCTCCTGGGGAACTTCCACACGTAGGGTAAGAATGCCAAGTTCAATTTTCATGCTTTGACTATTAATTTAATGAGTCTAATATATAACTATGTAATTGTAATTTGAGAGATCAAATTAGGCTTTCTTATTTTAATTAGAGAATTAGTTGATTACTTTGACAAAGGAGAGAATCATATTGTAACTTGTGGCAAATTAGATAAAATTGTTTAAAATATTTGAAAATAACTGTTATATAAAAGTTTAGTGTTTTCCTATTTTTCCTTTTAATGTAAAGCAGTCTGAATGGACCTTCATAATATGGAAGAATGCTTTTAAAATTAGCTTTGGGTCATGATGACTCATGTCAGAAACAAATGACCTGAGATAGAAAATGGAAATAATTACTACTACACAAACATTCTCTCCCTCCATGGGACCCACATTAAATGCTACTCCTGGTGTTAGCCAGGGAGGTTTGCCCAGTGTCAACATCTAAGAAATAACATATAGTACCTATTTAAGGAGGGATGTGACATTCTTACAAAGCATGAATGCTGTCCTCCCAGAAGACTGTGTAGGGGAACAGACAGGCTCCTGGGCATGGGCAGATGTGTCTGGAGGGCTTCAAGGACAACTTGATCTTGACTGGAAGTTGAGAAAAGCATGGAATAGCATCAACAGCATCCTTAAGTCACTTTCTGCACTATCTTTAAATGCCACGTTTAAAGGGGAAAGAACCTTGGGGCCTAGTACTGGTGAGAAGGCTGGCTGGTCCCTGTGGCTGGGCATTTGCTCCAAGAGCAAAGTGTATGGTGTCTACAGGTAAGTGGGGATAAGTTACCATGGGAAATTACTCATGCCTACCTCAAGGTGGTAGCATACCTGTTGCCAAACCCCATGGACGGTGGGGGCAGTAACTGGCCTGGTGAAAGGCTGTCATAATCAACCCACCCCTGGTGGGAGTGTCCACCTGTGCCCCAGGAAACTTGAGGGAAGGACAAGAGCTGAGCTCTGAAGCCTGAGAAGTCCATCTATACCTAAAGAGATAGGAGACAGTGAATGAAAGAAAGAGAGGAAGGAATAAAAGGGAGCTAGAGCAGAGATGGGAGCTCTGGTAGCATAGTGGCTAAAGCACTTGACTGCTAACCAGAAGGCTGGCGGTTCAAACCCACCAGCCACTCCTCGGAAGGAAGGTT
>NW_006921894.1:842034-860125 GCF_000298275.1 Orycteropus afer afer | reverse complement strand
TTCACGCAAATTCTTCTGCTAGTTGGGGTTTAGTCCAAATCTGCATCCTTTCCTTCAAGGCTCAGGGGTCCAAGATTATCTTCTGTGTCTGTATTTATTGGTTTCCCTTTTCTTTGTTGAAGAGGGTCTGTGCAATCCTTCTGCCTAGTCCGCCATCTTCTATTTTAATGTTTTTAATAAAGATGAATAATTCTAGGATATTATCTTAAAGCTCCTAGTCTGTTTTCTGAAACATCTATAGATGTTTCCAAATATGGCAAAAAAAGTTTTTGCCATGGGATAGATGCAGCAGGATTGGTTGAAGGAGAGGTATTGTGTAGGAGAAGACAGAGGGGAAAGAGTGGGCTTTTCCCTAGAAGTGTTGTACAGAGGCTAGAGAAGAGCAAACCAATTACATATCAGTTTTGTGAGGATGAAAAATATGGACTTCATATTTTGCTCTTGAGTTGAAAGTTGGGATTGGGGAAATATCTGGAATTCACAATACAATAATATGTGAGTCCTCTCTATAGACTTCAGGTAAAAATATCCTTCCCTCCCTCCCTTCTTCCTTCTGCAATGTGTAATGAATGCCTACTGACTACCAGACTCTGTGAGCAACGTGGACAAGCCTTGCCCTCAAGGAATCCATATCCTGTGGGATGGAAACGGTCAGTGACTAAAGTGATTGATTAGGTGATGTATGGAAGATGAGTACTTTGGAAGAAAGGCAGAGAAGGGATCAGAAATGTAAGGAGGTCAATTTTGAGAAGACAACACTTGCATAAGAACTCAAAGGAAATGAGGCAGGAAGCTTCATGGACCCAGAGGGAGAGGATGGAGCCAAGCTGAGGCCCCAAGGCAGAGAAGCAAGTCTGATGTGTTTAAGGAACATCAAGAAGGTGAGGGACCAACCATGTAGGAAGCATGGAAAATTTTGAACACTGGATTCATCTTGTTGCTGTTTGAAAAGATATATCTAAAGGGTCAGAGTGGAATCAGGAAGACCTGTCAGAAGGCTACTGAGATGGTGATTTTGGTGAGGCCACAGGACAATGGTTGTGGAGGATAAGAAGTCATGGGGCGGGGGGGACATTAGTAGTTTGGATTTAGATGTGTTCAAGTGGAGATCCCTAATGGACATTTAGGTAGTGATAGGGATAGGCCACTGGACATGACATTGTGTTATATATGCCTAAAGGCAAATCATTTAGGGAAGTGAAGAGCACTGATGTGGGGATGGCAAGAGTGAGAGAAATACTCTATTTGATTCTGGAGTTGTTAATGATTTCTCTTGTAGTAACAGAGTTTTGAAGTTGCTCATGATTTTTTATCAAGAATACTATTGTTTTTTGTTTGTTTGTTTGTTTGTTTTACTTAAATCCTCATTTGTCTGCATTTCTAATGAAGCCATGGTTTAATAGAGGCTGAATAGAAAGGCATGCACTCAGGACCCTGGTCACCACCACCCTCCCACCCTGTCCTCCCACAGAACAGGTCAGCCATGTCTGTGAGGCACTTGCAGTCCAGGCCTGCCCAACCATAACATGGCTATGTTGCCTGCTCAGGACGTAGCATGGGACCTGCCTCTCATGTGCCATTCAGCCCTGGTCCCAGAGAAGGCTGAGGGAGGCTGCCTCACATACTTAAGTGGGAGATAGGCAGAAACTATGAGTTACTTAAAGTGTAAAATTGATTAGATTTTCTTAGGATATATGTTAAGCCTCAATGTTTAGTCATCTGTCCCTCTCCTTTTTCTCTCTGTGCAGTAATGAATACCTTCCCCCATGTCTGTAGGTGCTTGCTGTGGAAATGATTAGCTCGGTCAAACTGAATAATAATCATTGAAACCCGGGGATAATCAAGTGATTGACTAGAAAAGAGCAAGAACAATAGAAGGCACTCTGATTTGTCAACTATTACAAACCATTCTATTTCTCTGGAGTATGATAATGACAGAGGTACTCAGATCCTTAGAGAGGAAGGTTCTTAAGAGGCCCTGAGCCAACTCTCTTAGTTAAAACTAGATGTGAGCAGTTGGCCAGAGATGCCCTAGCTGTTCATCACTGAGCCAACATCCTCCCACCCCGGTGTTTGTGCTCTACTGAGCTGCAATGAGCTGTACAATGTGAAAACAGAAAGGAGGAGCTAGAAGCACCAGCTTTGGGAAGGTACACACAAGGAAAAGTTCTATCCCTTAAGTCACAGGATCTGAGAACCTTGAGAGAATGTCTTACCCTTAGAAGAGCCTGTACCTAGGAACACTTGTATCTCTGAGACAATTTCCTTGGTCTCACCCTGCCCCTGAGCCAGCCCTTGAACTCTGCCAAATTTCCAGTACTGACTGTCTCTGGACACTTTGGCACTCCCGGGAAAGATATACTGAGCCCAGGTTCACAGATTCAGGGTCTTTTTGGGTCTACTCTGATACATGCTATAGTGACTGAGTTTCTCACTCTTGCTTAAGCTCTAAGCTTCACCTGGTGCACCCAAGAACTGAATTTTTTACTCTGGAAGCTCCTTGTCACTAAACTCTATTTTTCTACATTTACCTGTCTAACCCTTCCTGAATGGGCACCCTCAGCCAGGGAATACTTTTAAACCATCATTTAAACCACATGGCTGCCTAAATAGCTGTGTTGAGAAGGATTTTGAATCAGCATCCAACTGAAGGGAAGAAAATCATTTGGTGTGGGAAGAGGAGAGCCCTGTGCTGCCCACTCGAGGTTTCTGGCCAAAGACTGTGGCAGGTAGAAGAGGCTGTTGGATCTTTTCTAAATGCTAAGGACACGGAGATGTCATCTCCATTTTACAGATTACAAAGCTAGGGCTGGCAAGTTGCATAACTCAGTCAAATGAGTCAGACAGTGAGCAGCTGGGGGTAGGATTTGGTGGAGAATTTCATCCCAGCAGCCCAGTGTGGCACCTGTTATTAACTTTTCCCTCTAGGTTCCGGTTGGGTCTCCCTATTCTCACTCCAGAGGACTGTCCTCCAAGAATGAGCCCAGACTCAGCACTTGTGTCCTGCTGTTTGACCCCATCTCCAGCTCTCCTGGCCCTGGCCCTCTCATCTGGCCCATCCTCACCCATCCTGAGAGATATCTGCATTCTCTTCACTCTGTCTAGGCAGGTCTATCATGGAAAGCCATGAGCTGCTGGGCTGACTGAGTGATCAGTTATTTTAATCAACTTGTTATCTTGTTTAAAATTTATGTCCCACTCTCAACATACCAGGCTGAAGCCATCTCCTCCTCCATCCACAGCTAATACCAGCACTAAGCTTTCACAGCCATGCCTCACAGGCTACAACCAGGCCCACAGCATCTGTCCTTAATACCAAAGATGCGATTCATGCTGCCTTCCAAAGCCTGGGCACATGGGGTAGGCAGGAGGAGACTCTAGACCAGGCATATAAGTGTCTGTCTGGATGTAATTAGGATATGTCTGGGAGATGACTCACAGCCAGTTGTTTGACCTACCTCAGCTTGTCTTCCTCATAGTGGACATTGGCAAGTGTATCTGAGACCAGCTGCTCAGTTTATGCAGACATCTGAAGGTAGTAGAAAAGGCCAAGGTTAAGAGTCAGAAGGTCAGCACAGACAAAGTATGGTAGTTTGAGAGTAGTTTAAAAAACCTCATTTTGATACCATCTTGCTCCAGCACTAGTAGCAAAGTTCAACAAGACAGAAAATAACAAATGCTGGTGAGGCTGTGGAGAGATTGGGTCTCTGATACACTGCTGGTGGGACTGTAAAATGGTACAACCATTGTGGAAAGCAGTATGGTGATTCCTTCAAAAGTTGGAATTAGAAATACCATTTGACCCAGCCATTCCATACTCACACCCTAAAGAAGTGAGAGCCATGACAAGAACAGATATATGCACACCCATGTTCATTGCTGCACTATTTATAATAGCCAAAAGATGGAAACAACCTAGATGTCCATCAGCTGAGGAATGGATAACCAAAATATGGGACATACACACAATGGAATACTATGCAACACTAACAAATAATGTAGAATCTGCAAAACACCGCATAACGTGGATGAACTTGGAGGACATTATGCTGAGTGAAATAAGTCAATCACAAAAGGACAAATACTGTATTAGTCTGTTATTGTAAAAGTGAAGGAAAGATTTATCTATAGAAGGAAATTTTCTTTGTTGGTTACCGGGGTGGGAGGGAAGGAGAGGGAACGCTGTTAGACAGATAGAGAAAAGTATTGATTTTGGTGAAGAGAAGGGCAGTGTGCCAAATGTGAGTGACAAATATAGCAGCATTGAGGATGAGAAAGACAGAGTGGCACATGGGAGGTACAGACAACAAAGATGAACCCTTTCGCACATACAGTACTGCATTGTCAGTGAAGGCAAACATGGGTATATGGGTGGATAGATGGCTGGACAGGCTTAACAATTAGGTATGTCTATGAAATGGGGAGTGTATCCAAGAACATATATAGGGTTGACAGACAATGGTCCTATAAGTTTATGTGAATGATCAGAATTCCCAGGTGTATAGTAGATCCGACAAGGGGCAATGTTGTGGTCACTGCTTGGTCACAGCCAGCTACCCAGAGGGACTGAGTAGTTGAACCTGCGGGCTCGGGACCATAGTCACAGAGGACATCAAGCTCAATTGGCATAACATACTATACAAAACACTGTTCCACCTCCTACTTTGGCAAGTAGAGACTGGGATCTTAAAAGCTAGCAAGCTGCCATCTAGATGCAACAATGGGTCTCTCCTCGTCCAGAGCAAAGAAGAATGAAGAAAAACAAAATTCATGGCAACAATTAGTCCTAGCGACTGATACACCATTCGATCTGCAGCCTATACGACTATGAGACCAGAAGAACTAGATGGTGCCCGGCTACCACTGTCATCCACTTGAAAGGGGATCTATGTAGGAGATCCTTGATAGAGAGGGAGAACAATGTGGAACAAAACTCAAAATCATTTGGAGGGGGAAAAAAAAAAGGCAGGGGACCAGGTTTGCTGGTCTGATAGAGCCTGCTGGAACCACTGAGACTATGGCCCCTAACTACCCTTCAGGTTTGGAATTGAACCCACACCTGTGGTTTCCAGCCAAACAAAAGACAGGCATGTGAGTTGAACATTTACCTCAAGTAGATACTCTCCTTGGAGAGAACAATCATGGGAGAAAGAAGGGCTGCTTATGCACAGGGAGACAGCTCAGGGGGCAGGAGTCCATGGAGGAATGGACATCAGTAACTATGGGGAGGAAGTGAGAGGGGAGCTGTTGCATTGTGGTAAACTGTAGTCAATGTCATGACACAAAGTATATGTGAATTGTTGTATGGAAAGTGAGTTTGCTCTGTAAATCTTCACCCAAATCGCAATAATAATAATAATAATAATAAAAACTCATTTTAAGGTATAAGTTTTTTTATACCTTTATACTTTCAGAGGGATTTAAAATACTTTCTATCTCTTTGATGAATATTCTCAAATAATCTTTTTTTTTTTTTTTTTTTTCTGAACTACCAAATTAGAAAGATGCAACTTTTTCCCCCAGAGAAAAGAAATTCTGTCAGCCCTTTGATGCACACCTCTGTACGAGTGTTCACATCTTTTTTTGATTTTTCAAGTGAATGTCAGCAAATCTGATACTGACTTTGTTGCTTGGGTGGTTTTAAATGTCATGGTTCCACAAAGTTGTTTAAGCTCAGCTTTGGATACTGCAATATAATTAGATGTATCTGTAACACTTATAGTAGAGAATCATTTAAAATGAATATAATCTTTACTTCTTCAGCTCTTCTGAGAACTTTGGAAAGGCATATTTTTTCAGTGATAGTGATCTACTGTGATACCACATACATATTTTGAGAAATATTCTTCAACATTTATTGAACACCTGTTATTTTCTAGGACTTTGATAGGTATTGAGCATGGAAGGTTGAGAAGACAAGCCCTTTGTCAAAGGAGCTCCTGGACTTGTGGGAACAGTCTTGAGAGCAAACAGTGGGTACTGCCACAGTGGAGATGTGCAATGAGATCTCACTCTAGCACCCAGGGCCTCACACAGTGAACTATGTGTGTATCTTTATGGTGGGATATCTGAATCTGGGTAATCTAAAACCCTAAGTGGGATGGAGCCATTCCTCAGTTCCCCTCTGGTTTCTGTAAATGATTTTGAGATTAATCAAGTCATAAATGTCAGAACAGTAGGGTTCACAGCACACACACCCCCATGCCACAGTCTGGGTTATTGCTCTGTGTCTCATGGGCCTACAGGTTTGCTCAGCTGCTGTTCATCTGACTCCTGTCACCTGTGCTTTGATCTCCCTCAGGACCCCATATGTACCTCTATCATTGGGAGTATCATAAAACTGTACTCAAAGTGTCCATTCATATGTCTTTCTTCTCATAGATGATGACTAACTTCTTACAGGGAGGGATTCACTTTGCTTGCCTTTGCTCTTTGTTGTCTTTACCAACATGGAGCCAGTGCCAATGCACACATGTCCACTGCTTTGGACTACATTGGTTTCTGTCCTGACTGGGGGTGCCTCTGGTTAGAGGCAGGTAGTTTGACAAATAAATAAATAAATAAAAACACATAGATTTGGAGATCGGAGAACCCAAGTTTGAATCTTGGCTCCAGCAGTTACTTCGTGTGAAGGTTTGAGCATATGGTGGACTTACTTGTTCAGTGGAGATGAGGATGCTGTGTACTTCTATGGAGAAAAAGAGGTATCTATAAAGTGTCTGCTCCTTAAACAAGGACACTATGATGGTAGATGTTCTTGTGGCTGTAGTTACTGCTGGTATCACTATTTCTGAGCTCACTTGTAGAATACAACTGTCCTATATGTAGCCCAGATATTACCTGCTCCTATTACTAGATATTCCTGAATAATCTGTTCAGGGCTTCAAGCCTCCCCCAGCCCCTTTCAGAACTCAGTCATTTATGTTCATACTAGAAAGACAATAGCAACATCACTAAGAAGAATTTTATTCCCACAAATGCTGTTCCAGAAAGTGAGTACTATTTGCTTCCATATATGTACCTGAGCCACCACTTGTCTGTAAGTTTCTCCTACTATAGTGGCTGGTGTGTTGCTGTGATACTGGTAGCTATGGCACAAGTATTTAAAATACCAGTAAGGACACCATAGCAGACAGGTTTCAGTGGTGCTTCCAGACTAAGACAGACAAGGAAGAAGGACATAGCCAGGTCCACTTCTGAAAAAAATGGCCACTGAAAACTTTATGAATAGCAGTGAAACGTTGTCTGGAATAGTGCTGGAAGATAAGCCCCTCATATTGGAAGTCACTCAAAGTAAGATTGGAGAAGAGCTGCATCCTTAAAGTAGAGGCAACCTTAAAAGCATAGATGTAATGAAGCTTTCAAGACCTTCATTAGCAGATGTGCCACGAATCAAAATGAGAAGAAACAGCTGCAAACATCCATTAATAATCAGAACATGGAATGTAAAAGTATGAATCTAGGAAAATTGGAAGCTGTCAAAAAATGAAAAGGATAAAGATCAATATTCTAGGCATTACTGAGCTGAAATGGAGTGGTATTGATCATTTTGAATTGGACAATGATATGGTCTAACTATGTGGTGAATGACAAATTGAAGAGGAATGATGCCACATTCACTTTCAAAAAGAACATTTCAAGATCTATCCTGAAGAACAATATTGTTGGTGATAAAATAATATCTATAGGCTTACAAGAAAGGACAGTTGATACTTCTGCTATTCAAATCTACCCACCAAAAATTAAAGCCTAAGATGAAGAAATTGAACATTTTACCAACTTCTGCAGCCTGAAATTGACCAAACATGCAATTAAGAGGCAATGATAATTCACGGTGATTGGAATACGAAAGTTGGAAATAAAGAAAAGACTTCAGTAGTTAAAAAAATGTGACCTTGTTGAGAAAAATGGCACCAGAGAGAACATGAAAGAATTTTGCAAGACTAATAACTTTTTTATAGAAAATGTATTTTTTCAACAACATAGATGGTGACTGTATACATCAACCATGCCAGCTGAATACATAGGAATGAAATCAACTCCATCTGTGGAAAGGGACAATTGAGAAACAATATCATCAGTCAGAACAAGGCCAGGGGCTAACTGTGCAACAGACCATCAATTAGTCATATGCAAGTGTAAATTGAAGCTAAAGAAAATTAAAACAAGTCCATAAGAGCCAAAATATGACCTTATTATATCCCACCTTGTTCTGGTTACCTACTACCGCTCTGACAAGAATATACCACAAATGGGATGGCTTAAACAAACAGAAGTTTATTCTTAAAATTTGGAGGCTTTAAGTCCAACTTCAAAGTGCTAGGCTCTAGGCACTGGGTGAAAGCCCCTCAACCTTGGGATCAAGCTCTGCCTCCTGCTCCCAACCCACTGGAGCTAGAGGCATTTCTTCGCTCAGTTGCAGGCTGCTGAGGCTGAGAAGCCCCAAGGTTGACAAGTAAAAAGGCACAGTCCCGATGTTACCAAACCACATGGCAGGCCATTAACTTAAGTCCATTGTAAGTCCCAAGGTCAGCAGAGGATAGCAGGCTGCTGAGCAACGACACGGCTACATGCAGGGTCCAAGCGTGCCATAGGCTAGAGACCATTCTCAAAGCTTCTCCTTATATACAAGAAACAGACCACATCCCAAGGGCAGCTACTCAGCTGCTTGTGATAGATCCCACCACAGAGTTGATTGCCAGTCTCATCATGGGGATTAACTACCACTAGCTGCCCAGCCACTCAACCAGGCCCAACCAAGTTGACACACAAACATAACTACCACACACCTGAATTTGGAGACCATCTGAAGAACATATTTGATGCATTGAACACCAGTGACTGAAGACCAGATGAGTTGTGGGAGGACATCTAGGAGAACACACTTGAAACTTCAAAAGGCCATTAAAAACACAGGAAAGGAAGAAAATGGATGTCAGAAGAGACACTGATACTTGCTTTTGAATGTAGAGTAGCTAAAGTGAATGGAAGAGACATCACTCGAAAGGAAACTACAAACCAATATCCCTCATGAATATAGATGCAAAAATCTTCAACATAATCCTAGCCAATAGACTCCAACAACATATCAAGAAAGTAATTCATTATGACCAAGTGGGGTTCATATCAGGTATGCAAGGATGGTTCCACATTAGAAAAACAATCAACATCATTCACCACATAAATAAACTGAATGGAAGAAATGCTACAATAAAAGAACTGAATAGAACATTTCAAAGGGCAGCTTGAGAAGGGAAAATAAATATTATAATGAAATGTGTAAAGACCTGGAGTTAGAAGAACAAAAGGAAAAAACACACTCGGCATTTCTCAAGCTGAAGGAACTGAAGAAAAAATTCAAGCCTCAAATTGCAATATTGAAAGAATCTGTCGGCAAAATATTGAACAAAGCATCAAAAGCAGATGGAAGGAGGAGGATTTCTGATAAGATGGTGGAATAGACAGACAAACTATGCAGACCTCTTCAACAAAGAAAAGAGAAACCAACTGACAGATACAGATGATAGTCCTGGTGTCTTGACCTTTGAAAGGAAGGATACAAAAGTGAATTAAATACTAACTAGTAGAAGAACCTGAATGAAAACAATAAGGAGCTAAAGGGAGCTGTGAACTGTCAGCTATCCTAACAGCATGGCCAGTTTGAAATTTCCAAGTGGTTTTAGGACCTGGGCAGTAACCTACAAATCAGCCCTGCTTGCCAAGGGCTGCATAGACAACTACACTGGTGGCTTATGACTAGAAAGGAAAACAGAAAATAAGGAGAGAAACTGAGCTGTGGACTTTTGGCTGCCCTGAGGGTGCAGCTGTTTTGATATTTACAAGCAGTGTGGCCATTTTGAATATTTAAAGTTACCTACAAATAGTCTCCACTTGCCAAGGACAGCACGGACAAGCACACTGAAGGCTGAAAACTGGAAAGACATGATATTATACCCCACACTCTATTGGTGAATGGAGGTACAGCCATCCCCCACCTCCACCCACCTCCTGGACTGGCAGGAATTCCATTACACTCAGTGTGCTCTGACGGTGCTTAGGTGCCCTGACCCATCACACACACACACACACACACGCACACATACCCATATTTGTTTTGTTTGTTTGTTTTAAAATTATTCTTTTTTTCTTCCTTTTTATTTTTAGTCTTTTTCTCCTCCTGGGTTCTAGTTTTTCGATTTTTTTCTCTTCCCTTTTCCTGGTTCCCATCTTTTTTTTAATTCCTTTTTGTTCATCCCATAAATTATTTTTCATTTTGTAGTTTTCCCATTTTTTTTCTTTATTATTCTTATTATTTTTTTGTGTCCTTTTCTCTTATTTCCCCCTCCCCAGATATTGTGGGGTTTTTTCCCTCTTTTTCTATTTATATTTCTTTTTTTTTTTTTAAGTATTTCTTTAAATATTTCTTCTCATTTATTGCCCTTTTGCAATTCTTCCTGTATGTTTATGCAGTTTGTATTTTTTGACCACTTGTTCTTACTTTTATGGTGATTTTTTTAATTATTGTTTTTGTCTGACTGAGTGGAAGATAGCAACCCTGCCCATATGATCCTACCATATGCACACCTCCTGAAACCCCACCTACTAAGTGAGGTCCACCACTTGCTTCTGCACCAACTGGCCAACAATAGATGATGACCAATACAAGCCCAAGTCACCCTTAACTGATCTTCACGAACAGCTAACAGATCTATGTACCCACTCTCATTCTCTGTCACACCAACCTGGAAACAGATAGTGAGTGCCTAAGTGCTGCCAGTTAGTGAATAGAGGAGCACAGTGCCCTGTTTACTCAGATATATTTAAAAAAAAAAAAAAAAATCTTGGGTGAAGCACACCAACTACAACCACCAAATAAATATAAATAAAATGATACCACAATGTCTCAGAGACAACAGACAATCACAGACCACAAAAACAAGCAAGATAAAGTAGTAGGAACAAGGGAAAAGAATACAGACCCAGAAAAACTTCCCTGAAGAGAAAACAGCATTGGAACTCCTTGATAAGGAAGGAATTAAAAGGAATTGTATTTGGGAACCTTCAACAGATTGAGAGACAGATCAAGGAAAACACTGAAAAATTTCAGGAAAACACAGACAAAATTGTAGAACAATTTTGGAAGACAAAACAAGTACAAAATGAAAAATTAGAAATGGTAAAAAATCTACAAATAGAAATCCAGAAGATTAATTCTAAAATTTCAGAAATAGATAACACATTGAATGGGCAAAGGAGTAGAATCAAATCAATGGAATACAGAATTAGTGAGATTGAAGACAAATACCTCAGTACTACTTTGGTAAGGGATCAATCAGAAAAAAGACAACAACAAAATGAAGAAATCCTGAGACTCATGTGGGATACCATCAAGAGGAATAAATTATGTGTAATTGGAATTCCAGAACAAGAAGAGACAAATAAAACCACAGAGGAAATTGTGGAAGATTTCTTGGAAGAGAATTTCCCTAATATGAAGAAAGACAAGAATATATCCATTCAAGAAGTTCAACAAACCAAAACAAGATGGACCCCAAAAGACAATCACCAAGACATATCTTAATCAAACTCACTAAAACCAAAGACAAAGAAAGAATCCTGAAAGCAGCTTGGGAAAAACAAGAAGTTACCGACAAAGGGCAAATATTAAGACTAAGCTCTGATTTCGCAGCAGAAACTGTGCAGGCAAAAAGGCAAGGGATGATATATATAAAATACTGAAAGGAAAAAAAAAAGTTTTCAACTAAGAATTATACACTCAGCAAAATTGTCCCTCACATATGAAGGTAAAATTGGGACATTTCCAGATAAGCAGAAATTAAAGGGATTTGTTAAAACTAGACCAAACTTACAAGAGGTTCTAAAGGGAGTTCTTTGGACAAAGAACCAACAACAGCAAAAAATAACCAACAACTAACACACATGATGACATAAGCCAGAAGCCAACCCAGTCATGGAAGTATCCAAAGTGAGATATGCTCATTGAACTATACACATTGAACCAGAGACAACAATTGGCAGATGAGAATGATGCCAAACCAAAAAGAGGGAATATTATAGTGTAGTCATAGAAATTCTAAATGGTGAGGAAGTCAAGACAATTGCAAGATAGAACAGACTGTTCTAAACTTGGGAAGAAATTTGTAAATCACAAGGTAACCTCAAAGAAAAATGGTAAACCTTCACATCAAAATAAAAAAGAGGACAAGCACAGTAGTTAGCAAATACTAAAACAGTAGCAATGAAGGGAATGATAACATGATTCATAAACAAAATGAGCTCAGCACAGAAAATTATATGGAACAAAGAAATCAACACCACAAAAAAATTAAAAAAAAAAAAAAGCCCACAAAACAAAATGACAGCAACAAATTTATAGGTGGGATCTCTACTGAAGTAGATTTTCCACTCTTCCTTCTGAGGAGTGGCTGGACAAATTCATACTTGTCAATAATTAAACCGAATGTAAATGGGTTAAATAAACCACTCAAGAAATGGGGAGTTGCAGACTTGATAAGAAGACATAACCCATCAATATGCTGTCTACAAAAGACACACCTTAGAGACAAAGGCAAAAATAGTCTACAACTCAGTGGTTGGAAAAAGATCTATCAAACAAATGGCAATCAAAAAAGAGCAGGAGTGGCAATGTTAATTTCTGATAAAACTGACTTTAAGACAAAAACCACCATAAGAGACAAGGAAAGACATTATATAATGATTAAAGATCAATGAACAAGAGGACATAACCATAATAAATATCTATGGACCCAATGAAAGAGCCCCAAAGTACTTAAATCAGACTTTAACAGAAATGAAAAGACAAATAGATGGCTCCACAGTCACAGTAAAGAAAAACGAAAACAAATTCACTGCCACTGAGTCGATTCCAATTCATAGTGACCCCTCCTTGGGTTTTTCTACAGTAGATTGTCCAATCTTCCTTCTGAGGAGTGCCTGGTTGGTTTGAACTGCCAATCTTCTGGTTAGCAGTCAAATGCTTTAGGCACTACACAGACTTTAATATACCACTTTCAATCGAAGATAGAACAACTGGAAAGAAACTCAACAAAGACACAGAAGAACTAAACAATACAATCAACCAACTTGACCTTATAGACATCTTCAGAGCACTTCACAAAATAACAGCACAATATACATTCTTCTCCAGTACACGTGGAACATAGACCATATGTTAGGCCACACAGCAAGCCACAATAAATTTAAAAACATTGAAATACTGCAGAACATCTTCTCAGATCACAAAGCTATGAAATTAGACATCAGCACTAGGAAGATCAGTGGAAAAAAGAGTAAACACATGGAAACTGAATAACACCCTCCTCACAAATAACTGGATAGTAGAAGATATAAAACACTAAATTAAAAAATTCCTTCAGTCAAACTAGAACGAAAACACAATGTCCCAAATCTTTGGGAAACACCAAAAGCAGTGATCAGAGGGCAATTTGTAGCAGTAGATGCACATATCACAAAGGAAGAAAGAGCTGAAATCATCATCTTAATCCAACATCTCCAACTATTCAAAAAAGAGCAGCAAATGAAGCCTATAGTCATTTGGGAAAAGAAATAAAAATTTAAGCAGAAATAAATGAAACAGAAAATAGGAAGACAACAGAAAAAATCAAAAAGCCTATAAGTTGGTTTTTTGAAATGATTAATAAAATTGAGAAACGACCAGCAAACTTAAGGGAAATAGGAAAAGAATACAAATAACGTGAGTAAGAAATGAATTAGGTGACATGACAACAGCATCAACTGAAATAGGGTAGTATCAGGATACTATGAAGAACTGTACTCCAATAAATTTGAAAATCTAGAAGAAATGGTCAGATTTCTAGAAACATACTACTTACCTAAACTAATACAGACTGAGGGGGAAAAGTTGAAGAGACCCATAACAAAAGAATAAATTGAACAAGGTCATAAGAAAATTACCAACAACAACAAAAGTCCTGGCCCAGATGATTTCATTGGAGAATGCTCCCAAACATTCAGAGAAGAACAGACACCAGTCCTACTCAAACTACTCCAGAACATTGAAAATGATGGAATTCTTCTAAATTCATTTTATGAAGCAAGCATAATCTTGATACTAAAACCAGGCAAAGACATCACTCAAAAGCAAAACTGCAGATCAATATCCCTCATGACTATAGACACAAAAATCTTCAACAAAACCTTAGCCAACAGATTCCAAAAACATATCAAAAAGAAAATACACCATGACCAAGTGGAGTTCATACCAGGTATGCAAGGATGGCTCAACATTAGAAAAACAATCAATGTAATCCATCACATAATAAAGGAAAAGAACCACATGATCATATCAATTGATGCAGAAAAGGCATTTGATAAAATCCAACACCCATGCCTGATTAAAAAAAAGAAAAAAGAAAAGAAAAGAAAAACACTCTCAGCAAAATAGGAATTGAAGGGCATTGTGGGAAATTGCAGTCAGTGTCAGACAAAGTGTATGTGAACTGCTGTATGGAAAATGAATTTGCACTGTAAACTTTCACCCAAATCACAATAAATTTTTTTTTAAAAAAAAAGGAATAGAGATTCCTTAACATTATAAAGGGCATATATAAAAAACCAACCTTATTCTCAATGGAGAGAGACTGAAACCATTCCTCTAGCAAAAGGGAACCAGACTAGGATAACTTCTATCACCACTTCTATTCAACATTGTTTTGGAAGTCCTAGCTAGGGCAATAAGGCAAAAAAGGGAAATCAAAGACATCCAAATTAATAAGGAAGAAGTAAAACTATCCCTATTTTCTGGTGATATAATTGTATACATAGAAAACCCAAGAGACTCAGCAACAAAACTATTGAAACTAATTGAGAGATTAGCATAGTCGCATGATACAAAATCAACATATAAAAATCAGTTGGATTCTTCTACACCAGCAAAGAGATTGCTGAAAAGGACATAAGGAAATCAATACCATTTACAGTAGCTACCAAAAAAATAAAATACTTGGGAATAAATATTACCAGGGACACAAAAGACCTGTACAAAGAAAACTACAAAACCCTACTTCAAGAGACTATAGGAGATCTACATAAATGGAAGAACATGCCATGCTCATGGATATGAACATTGAACATTGTGAAAAATGTCAATGCTACCCAAAACATTATACACATTCTATGCAATCCCAATCCAGATCCCATCAACGTTCTTTAAGGATATAGAAAAAACAGTCACTAATTTTATAAGGAAAGGAAAAAGACTTTGGATAAGCAAAGCACTATTGACGAAGAAGAACAAAGTAGGAGGTCTTATACTCCCAAATCTCTAAATCTACTCTACAGCATAGTAGTCAAAACAGTTTGGTATTGGTACGACAGACAGACCAGTGGAATAGAATTGAGGACCCAGAAATAGATCCACTGATCTATGGTCAGCTGCTCTTTGACAGAGGGCTGAAATCCATTCAATGAGGAAGAAATAGTCTCTTTCAAAAATGGTGCTGGCAAAACTGGTTATCGATTTGAAGAAAAACGAGATTCATACCTCACACCATACAAAAAAACTAACTCCAGATGGATCAAAGACTTCAATGTGAAACTTAAAAGTATAAAGTGCATCAAGGAAAACATAGGGGTAAACTAAAATTTAAAAAAAAAAAATCATTGCCATCGAGTCAATTCAGACACACAGCAACCCACTTTGGGTTTCTGAGGTAGTAAATCTTTACAGAAATAGATTTTCCAGTCTTCCTTCCACAGAGTGGCTGATGGGTTTGAACCATTCACCTTCTGATTAGCATTCAAATGCTACACCAACAGAGCACCGTGGGGCAAACTTAGGGTCCCTAATTTATGACATAAATAGATTATCAAGTATAACCCAAAAATGCACGAAAAGCAGATGGTAAAGTAGATGATTGGGACCTTCTAAAAACTAAATTTTTGTGTGCTTCAAAAGACTTCTCCAAAAGAATGAAAAGTGAACCTACAGATTGGGGGAAAATATTTGGCAACAACATATCTGAGAAGGGACTTATCTTTAAAATTTATAGAAAACTCCAATACCTCAACATAAAAAAGACAAACAATCCAATTAAAAGATGGGCAGAAGATATGAATAGACATTTCACCAAAAAAGATACTTAGGCAGCCAACAAGCACATGAAGAAATGTTTGCATTCATTAGCTATTAGAGAAATCCAAATCAAAATAATAAGGTACCATCTTACCTGAGCACTAATAGAAAAGTTCAACAGCACAGAAAATAACAAATGCTGATGAGGATGTGGAGAGATTAGGACTCTCATACACTGCTGGAGGGACTGTAATATGATATGAATACTGTGAAAATCAGTATGATGATTCCATAGGAAATTGGAAATAGAAATACCATTTGATCCAGCATCCCATTACTAGGTATGTGTCCTAAAGAATTCAGAGCCAAGATGTGAACAAATATATGTACACCCATTTTCATCATAGCACCATTCACAATGGCAGAGAGATGTAAACAGCCTAAGTGCCCATCAGCAGAAGAATGGGTAATCAAACTATCGTGCACACACACAATGAAATACTATGCAACCCTAAAGAATAATGTAGAATCTGCAAAATATGCATAATGTAGATGAACTTGGAGGACATTATGCTGAGTGAAACAAGTCAATCACAGAAGGATAAATATTGTATTAGTTCACTATTGTGAAAAGTTTATATATGGAAGGAAAATTTCTTTGTTGGCAACCAGTGATGAGAGTGGAGGGAAGGGAACACGGATAGATAGGTAGAGGCAAGTACTGATTTGGGTGAAGGGAAGGGCAGTGTACCAAAAGTGAGTGATCAACATGGTGGCACTGAGGAAGAGGAAGACACAGCGAGGTACACAAGAGATACAGACAAGAAAGAAAAACTCATTTCCATAAACAATACTGCATTGTCAATGATAAAAAATCATTAATCTGTGGGTAAACAGATAAGGTAGACAGGCTGAATGATCAGGTATATCTAGACAAAAAGAAATATACCCATGACCATATGTAAGGTGAGCAGACAATATTTCTACATACATATTTGTATGTGCTTATAGGAATGCCTAAATGTATAATAGAGCTTACAAGGGCCAGTTATGATAACTTTTTGGCCACAGCCAACCACCTGGAGGGAGCAAGTGCTCAGGATCATAGTCACAGGGGACCTCAAGCTCAGTTCACATAGCATACTGCACAAAAAACATTCTCCATCCTACTTTGGTGAGTAGCAACTAGGATCTTAAAAGCTTGCAAGTGGCCATCTAGATGCAACAATGGGTCTTTCCTCACCCACAGTGTGTTAGATTGGGTTCTCTAGAGAAACAGAAAAACCAGCAAGTATATATATTTATAGAGAGAGAGAGAGAAATTTATCTTAGGAAAATAGCTCACAAGCGTATAGAAGCTGACAAGTCCAAGTCTCTGGAGGAAAATGGGCTGGCGACAGCCTTAGCTTCTGTGAGTGCAGGAGGCCGAGAGATTCAAAGCTGGCAGGCAGTGTGCTAGTTGTTGGCTCCAACAAAAGGCGTTTCCAAGATCTCCAGGCCGAGCAATGGGCTGCTCCCTCATGGAAGTTTGTAGTCCGCACACCAGGATAATCCCTCAAAGAATGTGGCTCTTCCCAGGATGTCCCTGGATATCTTGGAAGCAGGCCACACCCCTAGGGAAACTCCCCTTGGGCAGACTGGACACTCAGAACACAGTCCTCTGATCCCATCATGGGAACAACCACACAGAACTGGGGTCCAGCCAAGTTGACACACAGCTCCAACTATCACAGTCCAAGCCTTGTCAACTTGGCAGTTGTACACATCTTCTTAACCATATATAATCTCTAAATAAGGACAATTACAGAGTCATATTTGTGCTTAAATGATACATTGACACACATACAACCAAAATGCATTAACCTTATTTACATTTCATAGCTTATAACAGAAGGAAACAAAAATATTTGATGCACATATACAATGAAGAAATATAACAATCACAGTCCTCGTTTCTGCAGCTGGTCACGTGGTCGTAGCTGATATTCAGAACTA
>NW_006921894.1:814198-836679 GCF_000298275.1 Orycteropus afer afer | reverse complement strand
TATATATATATATATATGGAGAGAGAGAGAGAGAGAGAGAGAGAGAAATTTATCTTAGGAAAATAGCTCACAAGCGTATAGAAGCCGACAAGTCCAAGTCTCTGGAAGAAAATGGGATGGTGACAGCCTTAGCTTCTGTAAGCACAGGGAGCCGAGAGATTCAAGGCTGGGAGGCAGTGCACTAGTTGTTGGCTCCAACAAAAGGCGAATTCAAGATCTCCAGGCCGAGCGATGGGCTGCTCTCTCATGGAAGTCTGCTGTCTGCACACCAGGGTTCCAATCCCTCCAGGAATGTGGTTCTTCCCAGGATGTCCCTGGATATCTTGGAAGCAGACCACACCCCTAGGGAAACTTCCCTTGGGCAGACTGGCCACTCAGAACACAGTCATCTGATCCCATCATGGGAACAACCACATAGAACTGGGGTCCAGCCAAGTTGACACACAGCTCCAACTATCACAACAGGTAATCAACTCCATGGTGGAATCTACTGTGAGCAGCTGAGTAGCTGCCTTAGGAAATGTGGTCTGCTTTCTGTACATAAGCAGAAGCCTTGGGGGATGGTCTCAAGTTTATGTCATGCTTGGACCCTGTGTATAGCCATGTCATTGTTCAGCAGCCTGCCATGCTGTGCTGACCTTGGGACTTACAATGGACTTCAATTAATGGCCTGCCGTGTGGTTTGGTAACATCGGGACTATACCTTTTTACTTGTCAAGCTTGGGCTTGGCAGCCTTAGCAACCAGCAGCTGTCTGAGTGAAGAAAAGCCTCTAACTTCAGAGGGCCGGGAGCTGGAGGCAGACCTGAAGCCCAAGGCTGAGGGGCTTTCACCCAGCCCCTAGAGCTTGGCACTTTGAACTTGGACTTAAAGCCTCCAAATTGTAAGAATAAACTCCTGTTTGTTTAAGCCATCCCATTTGTGGTATATTCTTTTCAGAGCAGTACTAGGTGTAACCAGAACACAGTCCAAGTTAAAAAATGTACATTGCTGTGTATAGTTTATGAAAACTGTGTCTTAAGATACAATTATATCCCAAATGCCTTTAAGTCTTACCTCATCTTATGGTTTATAGGGGAAATTTTTAAATAATGATTTCCAAAAAGGAAAAAAATAAATATTAAATATTAACACCAAAAATTATACCTTTAAACATCTCCCAGAATAGGGCAGTCTCCATCACTGTATAGTGCTTTGCCACATTGGCTGGCTAGAACAATCCTTAAGCAGAATTGCATGTTAACAGATAGAGGGTGTTTGGCATCACAAGGAACACAGAACATTGGGCATGAAGAAGCCAGAGCATGAGGGCTCATCAGAGTCTCTGCTTTGTAATCCTAAAACAGATACATCTAAAGTTAAATGACAATAAGTTTCACTTCCTGCTTTTTAAAATATTTTATAGGCTTGAAATAATTAATAGCTGAGACACTGTATCTAAAATTTATGTCTGTTGCCTATAAAGATTACAGGTAGTGTTGGTAAATGCAATGTAGTAATCTTTGGTGAAGATGCAAACATTTGATTTTGTAGTGTAGGAATCATTAGCATGTAGGAGTGTTGTCCATGTATAAGTATTTAATGTCAAGGGGTCAAGAATCAAGTTTTATATCCATTTTACAAAGAGGAAGACCAAGAAAACTAACATCTGTTTCTAAAGTCCTTGCTGAGTCAAGCATTGCATGTCAGCTCTCCTGGACTTTTTGCAGAACTACCAAGAACTCCTCAAAGCCTAATATTACTCTACAGAAAAGCAGAGGTGTTTCCATCGTCCAATTTATGAGGTTGTCAAGCTTGCTGTATTGCATCTAGCACTGTAACACTGTGTTTCATGGATATAATTAATAAAATATGAATAATTTATGTTGCTTTTATACAGCATTTGCACCCCATCCATGCAGGGTCCACGGCAGAGCGAATAACGGTGACAGGCTTACAGGGAGAGGCAAAAAAAGTTGCTCCATGAAGGTGTGCTGGGAGAGGGTCTGTCTGACCTGCATCACCACCAGATCATGCCCAGCCAGAGGAGCTGGTCATGCTTATGTTCCCAAAGGTCAGGCAGGGTTCAAGATCCTCATATGGTCTATTAGACTCAAAAATGCAGAGATCTATGCCAGGGGCTTGCTCTCAGTGTTCTCAGACACCCCATGGACTCAGGAAGGTGAATATCAGAATTTCTCCATTCATGTACCCAAACCCTTGACTAAGTCTTGCCTTTTAAAGAACCTTCTTTCTCATTTCAAGTTGCCTGTGCCTGGATGATACTCTTTCATGGTCCAGGACTACATTGGTTCAAGTTCTACCTTACTGTGTTGTGAGCACATAGAAGTCTATCTTCACCAGCCTGCACCTGTTCATTTATCTCCTTGTCATCCGATCAGAAAAAGGTGACTTCCTAGCAAAGTCTGTCTCTCTGAGTACAGCATAGAGAAGACTCAGCATGGCCAGGGGCAGTGTCTTGCCTGTTTGGGAAGTGTCCTCAGCACATAAGTTTTTCTCCAGGAGAGGCTAGAGGCAGTGACCCAACCCACTTGTGAGTCTGCTATGATTGTGTTGGACCCAGAGCTGGCCCAATTCATACCTGGGCTTGGTACCCCATCACAGCTGTGCCTGGCACCCCATCACATCTGTGCCTAGCACCCATTCACATCTAGTCTTGGTGTCCCATTCACAAGTGGGCTTGGCACCTATGCAGAACCAAGTCCAAACTCCCTCAGGGGGTCTTGTTTCTCTCTAGACCTCGACCTGGAAGCATCTAAAGCCATCTGGGTGCTCTTGCTGAGATCATCTCAGTCACATGGCTCCCTGTACTCTTGTCCTCTCCAAATTTCTTTCCCTTAAAAAAAGGCCTGATAAATCGAGGGTCTCCTAACATGTAATCCCTTCTCTTCTAAATATTTTGACATTTTTTCCACAGCCAATAAGTTTAATTATTGTAAACCATTTAAAAACATCTTTATGAAAGCGCACTAGTAATTGGAATGTATGTTTGACCTGAAGACTAGTCCTAAAACTCTTGTTTTCCTTTACAATTGTTTGAGTCTTTTTTTTTTTTTTTTTTCCCACACACACAAAAGTACAGTTCTGTGTAAAATTGTGGCCAAGAAATTTCTTTTTGCATTTGTGTTCAGTCATGAAGTGAGCTTTTAGGCTAGAAAAAATTAAATTAACCTTAAATAAAGTAGATTATGAAAGCATGAGTCATTAAAAATAATTTACATAAAATCAACTAAATCAGTGTTCCTCTCTTGCACTGTCCATCCCTCCTCCTACTGGCTTAGGTGTCTCTAAGAGAAGAAAGATAATTTAAATTTCAATTGAGAATTGCTTTGAATGCTTTAGAAATATTTTCCAATATTTCAATAATATCCTTCCACTAAGTCCTCTTGCAAACATTATCTAGCAAGAAAAATAGCTAGAGTCAGGTTTCCCCCCATACAGAGCAAAGAAAAGTGAAGAAAATAAAAAATCCAAGGAAAAAATTAGTCCAGAAAACTAATGGACTACATGAACTTCAGCCTCCACTACCCTAAGACCAGAAGAATTATATGATGCCCAACTACTACTACTGACTGCTCTGATTGGGATCACAATAAAAGGTTCTGGATAGAATGGGGAAAAATGTAGAAAAATATTTAAAATCATTTTGAAAAAAAATCAGGCTTAATGGTCTGATAGAGACTGGTGGAACCCCCAAGACTATGACCCCTAGACACCTTTCAAACCTGGAACTGTCCTCAGCCCCATAGATCAGCTTTCAGCCAAATAATAGACAGGCCTATAAAGTGAACCAAAACAGCAGGTGGGACACACTCCACACACTATTAGAACAATCAACCATAACAGGCTAACAGGGTAACATTTTCCCAACAACAAAGCTCACAGAGCAGAAAGGAGCAGAAAAGGATGAATGAAAATGAGGAAAACAAGAAGGAAGTAGGATGAGTGCTGTTACATTGGGGTTATTCTAGTCAGTGCCAAAAAGAAAATATGTATAAATTGTTGAATGAAAAACTAATTTACTCTGTAAACTTTTACTGAAACCATAATTAAAATTAAAAAAAAAAAAAAAAAAAGCTAGGAGCAGTCAAGGGAGAAGAAGCTGGATAAGATGGTTGTTACCAATCATGCTGAGATAATGCATTATTGTTTAAAATTGTAAAGAAAAGACAGATTAAATATTGACATTTACTGCATTCCCACTGTGTTAACATTTTGGCTTGACTAACACAAAAGCATATATTCACTGAAAGAGGAAATAAAATCATTATGTAACTTCTGCAGGTGGCTTCAGTTTTAAAAAACAGTAAGCAAGGAAGTTGAATATGATTCAATTCCAGCCTGGCTGCAGCTAAGAACATAGGAACTGAAGTCTGTAAAAACTACATCCTAATGATGTCTCAATGTGATATTCCTCTGAAACACATTCTGCCTCAGGAAAATCTCAAGTCTATCTCTGAGTTTCATGAAACAGGTAAAATGTATTTTCCCTTACAATACATACTAAGAGTATGCCTGTAGCATAAACAATATATAATAAGTAAATAATGATTACAGCAGGAACTTGAAGAAGATATGTAATCTACTAGAAATTCGGGTGACCAGTTACCTCCAGGGAGCTCTGGTGGCATAGTGCCTAAGGCATTTGACTGCTAACCAGAAGGATGGTGATTCAAACCCACCAGCCACTCCTCAGAAGGAAGATTGGGCAATCTACTTCTGTAGTGATATCGCCTTGGAAACCCCAAGGAGAGATCACTATGAGTCTGATCCAACTTGATGGCAGTGTGTTTGGTGTTATTGCCTACCAGGGTAGAATCTTCATTGGAGAATTATTCAAAAAGTGCTAAAAAAATCCTTTAGAAGTGGTCAAGCACAAAGGAAGGGAGACAGGTGGTGAGTGTATAAGTGCTGTCAACTAGTGAATAGAGGAACACAGCATAGTACCCTGCCTGTATAGATAACATACAAAGAAAACAAAAATTGTGGGTAAGTCACTCCAACATATAATCACCAATTAAATGTAAACACAAAAACGTTACAATGCCTTGGAGACAACAGAGCATCACAGTCCACACAAAGAAGCAAGATAAATCAGGAGAAACAAAAGACCAGGATACAGACCCAAAACACATCCCTGAGGAAGATGCAGCATTGGAACTCTCTGATAAGAAATTCAAAAGAATTATATTAAGGTATCTTCAAAGAATTGAGAGACAGACCAAGGAAAACACAGATAAAACCCTAGAAGAATTTTGGAAGAAAATACAAGAACAAAATTCATTGACAAAATCAATGAAAAATTAGAAATGATTCTAAATCTACAGATAGAAATCCAGAAGATTAATACTAAATTGTCAGAAATAGATAACACATTGGAAGGGCAAAGGAGTAGAATTGATGCAGTGGAAGACAGAATTAATGAGATTGAAGACAAATACCTGAATACTTCTTTGGGAAGTATCAATCAGAAAAAAGATCAAACAAAATGAAGAAAGCCTAAGGTTCATGTGGGCTACCATCAAAAGGAATAACCTATGTGTCATTGGAATTCCAGAACAGGAAAAGAAAAATGAAACCACTGAGAAAACTGTCCATGATTTATTGGAGGAGAACTTCCCTGATATGATGAAAGATGAGAATATATCCACTCAGAAAGTCCAACGAACACCAAACAGGATAGACCCCAAAAGCAAAACACCAAGACATATCATCATCAAACTCACCAAAACCAAAGACAAAGAAAGAATCATGAGAGCAGCATGGGAAAAACGAAAAGTTACCTACAAGGGGCAACCAATAAGACTAAGCTCAGATTTCTTGACAGAGACCATGCAGGCAAGAAGATTCTAGGGGCAAAATACTGAATGATGTAGGAATCATCAAAAGAAGATGGAAGGAATACATAGAGTCACTGTACCAAAATGAACTGGTTGATCTTCATCCATTTCAGGAGGTGCCATATGTTCAAGAACCAATGGTATTGAAGGAAGAAGTCAAAGCTGCACTGAAGGAATTGGTGAAGAACAAATCTCCAGGAATTGATGGAATGCCCATTGAGATGTTTCAACAAATGGATGCCCTGCTGGAGGCACTCACTTGGTTATGTCAAGAGATTTGGAAGACAGCTACCTGGCCAAATGACTGGAAGAGATCCATATTTATAACCATTCCAAAGAAAGATGATCCCACAGAATGTAGAAATTATCAAACAATATCATTAATATCGTGTGCAAGTAAAATCTTACTGAAGATAATTCAAAAACAGTTGCAGGAGTATATTGACAGAGAACTTCTGGAGGTGCAGGCTGGTTTCAGAAGAGGACGTGGAACAAGGGATATCATTGCTGATGTCAGATGGATCTTGGCTCAAAACAAAGAATACCAGAAAGATGTTTACTTGTGTTTTATTGGCTATGCAAAACCATTTGATTGTGTGGATCATAACAAATTGTGGATCACATTGAGCAGAATGGGAATTCCAGGACACTTAATTGTATTCATGAGGAACCTGCACATAGACCAGGAGGCTGTCATTTGAACAGAAAAAGGGAACACTGCATGGCTTAAAATCAAGGAGTGTGTCAGGGTTGTATCCTTTCACCATACTTATTCAATCTGTATGCTGATCAAATAATCCAAGAAGCTGGACTATATGAAGAAGAACGTGGCATCAGGATTGAAGGGAGAATCATTAACAACCTATAATATGCTGATGACACAACTTTGCTTGCTGAAAGTGAGGATGACTTGAAGCACTTACTGATGAAAATTGAAGAATACAGTCTACAGTATGGATTACATCTCAATATAAAGACAACAAAAATCATCATAACTGGACCCATAAGCAACATTACGATAAATGGAGAAAAGATCGAAATTGTCAAAAACTTCACATTACTTGGTTCTACAATTGATGCTAATGGAAGCAGCCATCAGGACATCAGACGATGTATGTTGTTGTTATGTGCTGTCAGGTCAGACCTGACTCATAACGACCCCTCCATGGGTTTCCTAGGCAGTATCACTACAGAAGTAGATTGCCCCATCTTCCTTCCCAGGAGTGGCTGGTGGGTTTGAACCACCAGCCTTCTGGTTAGCAGTCAAGTGCCTTAGGCACTATGCTACCAGAGCTCCCCAGACGATGTATAGCACTGAGCAAATGGGCTGTAAAGGACCTTCGCTGAAGAGCAAAGATGTCTCCATGAGGACTGAGGTGTGCCTGACACAAGCCATGGTATTTTCAATTACCTCATACGCATGTGAGAGCTGGATAATAAATAAGGAAGACCAAAGAAGAATTGATGCTTTTGAGCTGTGGTGTTGATGAAGAATGCTGAAAGTACCATGGACTGCTAAAAGAACTAACAGGTCTGTCCTGGAGGAAGTGCAGCCAGAATACTCCTTGGAGGCGAGAATGGCCAGACTTTGTCTCACATATTTTGGTCATGTTGTCAGAAGAGACCATTATCTGGAGAATGATGTCATACTTGGTAAGGTGGAGGGTGGACGAAAGAGGGGAATGCCCTCAACCAGATGGGTTGATGCAGTGGAGCCGTGATAGGCTCAAGTATAGCGAGAATCATGGAGCTGGCTCAGGACTGGGCAGTGTTTTGTTCTGCTGTGTATAGGGTCACTATGAGTCAGAGACAACTCAATGGCACCTAACAACAACAGAAGTGGTCATTTGTGATTTGAAGTAATTTTTCTCTGTGCCTCCTGTCCTGTTGTTTTAATAGTGAGAGTGATAACTAATATTTGGCCCCTGGTACAGCTCAGCCCTGTTAAATTTGACCTGAATATTTACTGCCTCTTGATTGGGCAGTTGAGATGGTTCCTGAGGTCTTATTTGGCATGTAGAACCATCTCACCATGTTTCTGGTGAGTAGATCCTGGTTTTAGAAAGCAACCTGACTAAATGTGGTAAGACTACACAGAAAAACTCCATAGCAAGATTCTAGGAAAAGACTATTGAAATTCTAACCTATGGCCACTACTATAAAGTGCAGTCATGGAAGTAGAACCAGCAATCATTTAGTACAGTGGCCTCATCTCATAGATTGGGGAACATTTCAATCCCAGTGTTAAAGAGGTGAATTTAGACAGGGGAGAGGGGAAGGAATTGAACAACATTTTCTCTTGTTCTTTAGTTGACAAAGTTCAGAGCTTAGAAGTCTACTGACATATCGAATGTTGAATGTATCTCATCTGTTTCTTCAAGACTGCCTTTAGTCAACAAATGTTTTCTATTCATCAGCCTGAGAAACATCTTTGGGCCTGCCACCTACAATGAGTTAATTTATTTATCTTTTAGAGGAAATATAAAGCTATGTTTTATGCTTCTTTCCTGAAACATGAACAGTGTTCTTGAAAGAGGGTATTATTAATAACGTGGTTTAGTAAAAAGGGAAAGAATACATTAAGGATTCTTGAATCTCCTCTTAGCTACTTCTGAGAATTGGAATAGCTAAGATAGGTTGAGAATGGGTTAATAAAATCACAATTCTAGAACAAGACAGTACCTCACAGATCATTGGGCCCAGTCCCTGTCTTTAGGCAATTAGTTATTAATTTTTTTCTGAGATAACAAGTTAAATTTAGAGGGATTATGTGTTCCCCCCAGGATCAAGTAGCATAATCACATGTACTGTCAGTTCACAAAATTAAGCAAACTTAAAGATATCCAGTCATCTTCTAGCTCAGTCCCATTGGCTTTACCTTCAACTGCTAGCCTCTTTATGGCATTTCCCCCCTTTGATTTTTCATGCTCTCCTTTTTTAGGATCCCTTTTCTAATTCCCTGAAAAACACTCCCCTCTTTGCTAGGCTTCTGCCTCTCTAACCTCTCCTCTGTAAGGAGAAGCATCACTGTGTCTGGAAGACGAGAATAAGTTATTATGCAGAGGACAGGAACTAGCTGTTTTCCATGTGTACCAAAGAAAATCCAAGAGGAAATGAGTGATAGCAGCTCTGAAGGCACAAGTTTAACGTGAGGAAATGGGTCCTGAGTCGTGAAGATTACTGTTAAGGAAGATTGTAGAATCTTTTCCTCAGGGGTGTGTGTGTGTGTCCAAATACCTTAAACAGCTCTGCCCTGACTGATTTTAGTGGGGGCTTGAAATTAGAGGAAGAACCAGATGACATTCTGTTTCCTTCTTAATGCTATAAAGATTTTCAGGGGAAGAGGTTTCCGTAGTCAGAAACATAATCTAATACTTAACAGATCTTTTGTTGAAGATATTAATACCACCTTTTCATCTGCCCTACATATTTCCTGTGGAATTTGAGTCAAGCTCCCCATGGAGATGAAGAACAAAGGAAGGAAATAAAAACTCAACCTTTGAAATATTCTGTAAAAATGAGTGTATTTAGAGTTAGGGAGATTTAAGGGAGCTCTGGTAGCATAGTGCCTAAGGCACTTGACTGCTAACCAGAAGGCTGGTGGTTCAAACCCACCAGCCACTCCGCGGAAGGAAGGTTGGGCAATCTACTTCTGTAGTGATACTGCCTCAGAAACCCAAAGAGGGGTCTCCATAAGTCGGGTCTGACTCCATGGCACGTAACAACAACAAACAAGAATCAGCATAATCTAGGTCAGTTATGCAATGGTTTGAGAGAACAGCATATCAGAGAAATTTGACCCTTGGTTTTGGTATTGGGATCAGTGTCCCCCACACTTGATGCTAATAAGAGGATTAGAGGTGGAAGGAAAAAGGTGTGATTGCAAGGTTTGTGGCCATTACTACCAAACCACTGCATTAACTTAAATTAAAACCGCACAGTGTAAAATGTCCTACTCATGTTTTTATTTCCTCTGGCTCATCTGGTAGCATAAGAATTAGGACCACCCCATTAATAATCTTTAAATTTTTTGTTTGTATTTAACAAAACATGAAAAATGTGCAGGAAATGCACTAAGTAAGATGAATTAATGGGTTTAAAAGCAACAATATTCAGTTAATTAATGATTTCTACTCCACCTGCTGCCTGACTCCCAAATGCACACTCTAGTCTGAATAAAGTTTGAACTGCTTGGCTAATGGAGATTTCAGTTAGCTTCTTTTTATTATAGCTTTAAGAAAAATGATCCTTATGGCAAGATGTTGCATGGGACTATGATCCTAATCTTTCAAACCCAGGAAACCAATCCCATGAAGTGTTTGGTTATGTCTAAAAAGTATCCGTAACTGTGCCCCCTATGTGCTTTATTATATATATGAATACGTGTGCATATAGTCACATACATGCTTATTATATGTGCATATACATACACACACACATATATGCACATATTCACACTGATACATATATATATCTACATACATCGGTATATACCCTCACGTGTGTTTTTTGGTTGTTGTTGCTATTATTTCAGAATTATACAGTGAAACCTCTGAAAGCCAAAACTCAACAGGACTGCCTTGTTTTTCCATGTCTTGTCAATCTTCCACCTTTGACAGAGTGCAGTCTTACCACTTTCCTATTGCTTGTTTCAGTGGAAAATATTTACATTTTCCTTCTCTGACTGGTTTCTGCTTTACATACATTCCATCTTTTGCAGGTTTTACTGTGTTACCATTTTCCAAACATGGTTCTCTAAGCCCTATTTGAAGGCAGAAGTGGCTTTTGGGTATGAGGTCACATATTATATTGGGAGCCTTCATATTTTTGAATGTGACAAAAGTCCTTCTTTGGGTAGAAAAAAGGATGATATTTGAAAACTAGAGCCACAGTGAGAAGAAATATTTTCTCAATGTGGCCTGCAGGAAAAGTCTTTCTAGCTGTAATAATGGGAGGAAGCTTGGGTAGGAATGCCACATCCCTAACCCCCTTCCTCAACCATGGAAAGCCTCTATGCTCCTTCACCCTTCCTACCCTGAAATAGCCTTCCAGTATTATTCTTGAGACAAGAAGCCAGGTCTTCATCCCCATAATGACAAAAGACACCACCAGTATTTCATTTCCTTTCCTCCAGGCTTTTCAATTCCTGTCTAAAGCTTGACCATCCTGCTTCACAGGGAATTTTGGTATTTTATTTAGAAACATATATCTGGTATAGGCATGCTGTCCAAGACTCTGAACTTTAGAAATGTTAAGAATAACTTGGAATTCTTTGTTTACAGAAGTTATTTTACCTTACTATATATACAAGTGTGTGTATATGTATGTGTGTGTGTGTGTGTATATATATATATATATATATATATATATATATACATCCAACTGACTTCATGGAATCAATGCATATACAATCTTAGGAGGCAGGACCAGCCTGAACCCATGCACAAGAGGGACATTATCAGGTCATTTTCCACAGCTGGCCCACTTGTGGAGCTATCTCCTGAAGCCCACTCTCTAGAGCTCTTCTGCCAGGAGAGAGAGAGACAGAGAGACAGAAAGATAGAGAAATAGAAGGGTAGGGAGAACAGTGAGAAGTCACCTTCTCCCCTTATACGTATTATGTGATTTCAGCAAAACCCTTGCCTTTCCTATCTTTGATCTTAAACAGATATGATGACTAAGAATTAATATTGATGGGCATAATAACAATAATAAATCTGAAGCAGTATCAAATGAGTGTGGTCTCCTGCAGTAGAAACATTTACCCAATGTGCCCTGCCAGCTAGAGAGATTTTGGCATTAAACCTAGACATTACCTCATCTTCCCAGGCAGACAGCCTATTTCTATGCTAAGCAAGTCTGCTGGAGTGAAGGGCTGAATACCTGCTTACTTAGCTGCAGCCCAGATGCTGTCTAGAAGCTGTTTCCTGTAGTGGGTTCTGTCTGCCTTAATAATTTCATATATGACAAAAGTTCCCTTTCTTTCATGCTCCCCTTAAAAAAGTTCACCATTGTCCATTTTCAAACAGTGCTGCTTTTTTTTTACTCCCCCTAATGTTGAAGGACACATTGTGAAAAGGTAGACAAGTATCAATGCATGGAAATCTGTGTGTGTCTGTGTGTATGTACATGAGAGTGTGTGTGTGCATGCATGTGTGTGAGTGTGTGCATGTATGTGGTATGTATAAGAATGTGTGTATGTGTGTGTGAATATGCACTTGCAAACATCCCATACTTGCATGCACATGTACACCCCTCTCTGTAAGAATCAGGAACAAGTGAATGAGATTGTTCTTTTTGTTTTAATTCATGATTAAAGAGGTTTATTTTTAAACATTGCTAATTATTTCCTTCTGAGGACTTAATTAGCAACTGAAATAGTTTTTTGAAAAATTTGAATTTGTTCTAAAAATGTGGTTCTTGATGCTTCTAATCTAGAAAAACATAACACTTAAAACCTCTTTATTCCCTGGCCTCAAAACTCTGAAAAAAGTAGTACACACATTGTGTAGATGCTCTGGCTGGCTCCTACTACTCAGGTATATCTGGTTAAGTTCATGGTGACTCCTGCATAGGTACTTAGATAAGTCCAGGTGGAAAGTGAAATCTTCTTCTACAATATAGCAAATATTCAGAAGACTTTTAATCATTATTATTAGGGTATAGAAAGCCACTCCAGCCACCCTGAGGCCCAGTGTACTTTATGTTTCCTTTAGCTCTTGACTAAAGGTTTCTTATTGCACAAATTTTGATGTTACTACTGCACAACATGGTTTTATCAATTGATGTCACATCTTTTAAAATTCTGTCCTAGAATTAAATAGCATTTCATTAACCAGCTCCTCTATAACTGTAAGGGAGCCCTAGTGGTGTAGTGTCTGAGGCTTTTGACTGCTAACCAGAAGCCTGGCAGTTCAAACCCACCAGCTACTCCTCGGAAGGAAGGTTGGGCAATCTACTTCTGTAGTGATACCACCTCAGAAACCCAAGGAGTGGTCGCTATGAGTTGGATCCAACTCAGTGGCAGTGAGTTTAGTTTTTTAGTATATGACTGTAAGGGAGCTATAATGGTACAGTGATTAAGGCATTTGGCTGCTAACCTAAAGGTCAGTGGTTTGAATATGTTGGCTGCTCTGTGGAAGAAAAATGAGGCAGTCTGCTTCCATAAATATTTACAGCCTTGGAAACTATGGGAGTCGCTGTGAGTCGGAATCAATCCAATGGCAGTGAATTTGGTTTGCTTTGGTATATGACTGTAGCCAAAGGCATTTTATGATTATTCTTTAAAAAACTATTGTTTGTGTTTATGTTGTCAGTCCTTTCTTCACTGACAATTAAACCCTAATTCTTGATATGTGTTTTGGTTATCAAGTGCTGTTGTAACAGACATACCACAAATGTATGGCTTTAACAAATAGGAGTTTATTCTCTTAAGTTTAGGAGGCTAAAGTCTGAGTTCAAAGTGCCAGGGTGAAAGCCCCTGAACCTTGGCCTTCAGCTCTGCCTCTTGTTCCTGGCCCACTGAAACTGGAGGCTTCTTTTAACTCAGAGAGCTGTTGGCTGCTGAGGCTGACAAACCCAGGGTTGACAAGTAAAATGGCACAGTCCCAAAATTATCAAGCAAGATGGCAGTCCACTAGTTCAAGTACAGAAACAGTCTCAAGATTGGCAGACAACATGTCAGGCCATCGAGATGAAGACTCAGCCAAATGCAGGATCCAGATCTGCGAAAAGCTCAGAGACCTTTCTCAAAGTATCTTCTTATATTCTGGAAGCAGACCACATCCCTAAGACAACTACTCAGCTGCTCACAGCAGATTCCACCATGGAATTGATTATCACTTTCATCATGGAGTATCACTACATCCAGCTGCCCAGCCACTCAAAACCAGGCCCAGCCAAGTTGACACATAACCTTAACTACCACAATATATGTATTAGCAAAATTTTTGTATTTGAAGTTCATGCTAATCACCAAGTCATTGAATACAATTTAAAATTCTTATAAGTTCTGAATTCATAGGTATGCAGTATGGCTATCCAATAAATTCTTAATTATTTGTTGACTCTTTACAAAAGAAAAAAATTCAGGGGGAAAAATAAAGAAAAACTAAAGGTAGCTGAATGAGCTGAGCTCTGTATTTCTGCTTCTCAAAACCCTCTGGGCCTGCAGAAACACAGGTTTTAGCACCAAGCAGGGGTGTCCCTGGGAGAACTGTCTTTGCCGTACTTGTGAGGCTGATTCTGTGGAAGGGGACTCTCATGGCCTGTAGTGGTTTGTCAACTCCTCCAATAGAGGGTCTTCAGGAAACTGGATTATTTTCCATCTTGTCAGGGATATTGTGTCCAGACAGTTGTTATAGATCAGAAAGTGCACCAAATATCTGGTGTAAAAGAAAGAATTGAGGGAAAGAAATACTCAAGAGTGAAGGGCATGAAAATGGCCCAAGATAGCAGTTTAGTCACACACACCATGCTGCCCCCTACATAAATAATTGAGAAACCAAATGAAACAGCTACAGATTACAATCTGGGAACCCAGAACAGCAAATGTAAGGATGAAGAATTCAATCAAACACCAAATGGAAGGAGAAACTGAATGAAAACAGCAAACAAGGAGGTTTACAATTTTAAGTACCCTGGGAACTCTGGTGGCCTAAGGCATTTGACTGCTAACCAGAAGGTTGGTGCTTCAAACCCACCAGCCACTCCTCATAAGGAAGGTTGGCCAATCTACTTGTGTACTGATACCGCCTTGGAAACCCAAGGAGGGGTTGCTATGTGTTGGATTCAACCCTATGGCAATGAGTTTGGTTTTTTATTTTGTTTTGTTTTGCTAGCCAGCCCAATGTAGCATGGCTATCTTCAAAGTGAACAGTGCTCCCAGGTGAGGGGTACAGAAAGGCAACTTCACAGAATTCCCAATAGGAGATAGAAATATTATTGTGTAAACAAACCCTGACTGAAGCAAGGTGAGCAGAACATGAACCAAATCTAAGAAGGGAAAGTTCAAGAGGGTGAGTGAGTACTTGAGGGATCCAAACAACAACAGAATGGAGAGAAAGCCAGAAAATATGGACAGAACTACTCACCAGCAGTGGTCCCTAATTATTTGGGCGGGTGATCCTCATAGAATAGAGGATTCATAGAGTAGCAGCTGAAGACTGGACTCTGGACAGCCCCACTTCTCACATTTGGTTGGTGCCAGGACCTGATTACTGGCTTC
This sequence comes from Orycteropus afer afer, assembly GCF_000298275.1. Classification (NCBI taxonomy): domain Eukaryota; kingdom Metazoa; phylum Chordata; class Mammalia; order Tubulidentata; family Orycteropodidae; genus Orycteropus; species Orycteropus afer. The sequence goes on along the minus strand of NW_006921894.1, from coordinate 821,614 downwards.
ACACTACAGAGAGTATTCCATTGCTTACACAAGTGACCAGGTAAGGATGTTCCCCCTCTTTATCCCACTTTCCTGGTGACCAGCATTGTGTTCCCCTTCACCTATGACTGACAATGTGCCAGTCAGCCCACTTAATGGTGGACAGGGCATCCTGCCTGGCAATCCATGGTCATGCTTTCATACTGCCAGACTAGTGACTGGAGATATGTGCCCACCTTCCCCCACCACCCCACTTCCCCAGAGAACAGTGATGCATATTTCCTATACCATTAGACCAGCAACTGACAGATTGTGCCACATGCCCCCCCAACACACCACCCCACCTACCAGATGATCACTGAAGCAAGTCTTTCCTTTCTCCCTTACTCTACCACCCTACCTGCCCAACAACCAGGAATGAGTGCTACTCTGCCACCAGACCAGTAACTGTATGAGCTCTCTTCCCCTTCCCCCACCTGGCAGCTAGTAGTACAAGTTCCTGTGCCACCTAACTGGTGACCAGTGACCCATGCAATACTACCTTAACCACCTGGCAACCAGTAGCATGCACACATAGTGCCCAAACCAGCAACTGGTCAGTACATTGCCTGCACCCATGCCTAGTGACTGGTGAGACATACACATCTCAGCAGTCACCATCTTTACCCTGCCAATTGATGCAGAGGTCATAGTACCCTCATCCAGTATCATCAGGCTACAACATCACAAATCTCACTCCAAAATAGTCCCTGCAGACCAACTGAACCTGCACTGAAACCACTTGATTGCCATTGATCTACTGAGATGACATTTTGTGCATGCACAATGGGCCTACCTTGTCAGTTTGTCTAGCACTTTCTTACAGCAAATGTGGAAATGCCCCTTCCTGACCTCCAGAGATGTACTAACTGTTAACATCAACCTAGAAGTAACACACAGTTCCACAAGGGCTTTAGAGGAACCCTGACTACCAAACACTTGTCACCAAATATCAAGATAAGAATATACTCTCTCACATCCACTCAGTCCTATAAGGGAAGACATATGGATCTAAGCGCAGAGAACTCATATGTGGTTGTGACTCACTATACCCACTAGTGAGAGAAAATCACACCCAGCCAACTGACACCACCAATCAGACATGGACATGTACCACAAAGCAACAATAATTAAAATTATACAAAGGAAGAAAGACATTCTAAATAGAGAAGAGAAAAGCTCCTGATATATGAAAACAGAACAAAAAGCACAAAACAAACAAACTTAAAAACAATAAAGAAATACGTAAATAAACTAACACTTTAATGCCTCAGAGACATTAAACAATAGCAAATCATATGAAGAAACAGGGTAAAATTGCTCCCAAAAATGAGCAATATACAAGGATAGAAAACCTTCTTGAGGAAGAAATGCTCAGAGAACTACTTCATTAGGAATTCCAAAACTTTGTATTTAAGTATCAATCAAAGAGATTGAAGAAAGCACAGACAAAAGCCAAGAAGAATTTAGGAAAACAATACAAGAACAAAATGACAAAATAAATAGACAGTTAGAAACCATACAAAAACAACCAGAAATCCAGAAGATTAACAATAAAATATCAGAAATAGATAACTCAATGGGAAGACATACATAGAACTAGAATTGAATTGATGGAAGAAAGAATCAATGAAATAGAGGACAAATTCCTTGATACTAATTTCCTTGAGGAACAGTCAGAAATAGAATAAATATAAATAAACAAAGTCTAAGAGTTATGTGAGACATGATCAAGATGAATAATAACAATTCCAGAACAGGAGGGGGGAAAAGGTACAGAGAGAATGTTTGAGTATATATTTGCAGAAAATTTCCCTAATTTACTGAAAGATGAGACTATTTCTATCCAACAAACCCAGCAAAGCTCATTCAGGACAGACCACAAAGGAAAGTCACCAAGATATAATCAAATTTTCCAAAGCCAAAGAAAGAATGCTAAGACAGCTCATGAAAAATGAAACATCACTCACAAAGGGGCACCAATAAGACCTAAATGCTGATTTCTTGTCAGAAACTATAAGGGCAAGTGGGAAACAGGATGACATATATAAAACCCTGAAAGAAAAGAATTGCCAACCAAGAATCATGTATCTAGCATAATTGTCTTTCAAAAACAATGGCATAACTAAGACATTCCCAGATAATCAGAAATTAAGGGGATTTGTTAAAACCAGATCAATATTATGAGAAATATTAAAGGGAGTCCTTTGGACAGAGAAACAACATCAGACAAAATCCTGAGATTAAAATACACAACAAGATCATGCAGATACCAATCCAAATAAAGAATTCTCAAAAGTAAAATAAAGTTGCAAAACTGAAAACAGTGACCAAAGATGTCAAACTGTAAATGATAAGAACTTCAAAAGTAAAAGGGGAGTAAACTGTATCATTATAGAACTTCCATATAGACAGGAAGATAAGATGATATCAAGATATAACAGGCTCTTTTAATCTTGGGAAGACACAAGTACATTTCAGAGTAATCACAAAGAAAATTAATAAATCTACTCACCAAAATAAGGAAGAAAATCAAGAAGATTAGGTAAACACATTAGCAATAACAAACAATACAAAAATGAAATCCACAAACCAGAAGAACTTGACACAGAATATTAAGTGGATGAAACTCCTCAGAAGGAAGGTTGGACAATCTACTTCTGTAGTGATGCTGCCTTGGAAACCCAAGAAGGGGTCGCTATGAGTTGGGTTCGACTTGATGGCAAGTAACAACAACAACACACACACACAAAAAAAAGCAGAATAAAATGGCAGCAATAAATTCAGACTTACCAATAATCATGTGGAATGTAAATGTTTAAAATGCAGCAGTCAAGAGACAGCAAGTGGCAGAGTGGATTAAAAAAAAAAAGAAAACATGACCCATCAATATGTTGCCTATAAGATGCACACCTTAGACACAATGATATAAATAGGTTAAAAATAAAAGGGATGGATATATATCAAGCAAACAGTAACTAAAAAAGAGCAGGAGTAGAAATAATAATCTCTGATAAAATAGACTTTAAGTCTATTATAAGAGATAAAGAAAGGCATCATACAGGACATAACCTGAATAAATATTTATGTACCCAATGACACAAGTCCAAAATACATTAAGCAAACTCTACCAGAATTGAATAGAGAAATAGACAGTTCTATGAAATGGTAGGAGACATTAAAACATCACTTTTGATGGTACACAAAACAACTAGAAACTCAGCAAAGATACAGAAGATCTAAATAACACAATCAATCAAGTTGACCTCATAAACTTATACAGAACACACCACCCAATAACAGCACAGTACACATTCTTCAATGCACATTGATCGTTCTCTAGAATGGATCATATTTTAGGCCACAGAGCAAGCCTCAATAAATTTTTTAAAAATATTGAAATAATACAAAACATCTCTGATTATAATACTATTCACTGCCATGGAATTGGATCCAACTCATAGCAACCCCTCCTTGGGTTTCCAAGGCAGTGTCACTCTCTGATTATAGAGTATAAAACTAGAAACCAGTAGCAGAAAGAACAAGGGAAAAAATTAAATACATGGAAACTGAATAACACTTTACTTAAATCCATTGAATAATAGAAGAAATTAAAAATGAAATTTAAGAATTCTTAGAATCAAATGATAATGAACATGAAGCATACCAAAACCTTCAGGAAACAGCAAAGCCGTGCTCAGAGAGGAATTTATAGCAAAAAATGCACACATCAAAAAAGAAGAAAAGATGATAATCGAGACAACAAATTAAGCAGATAGAAAAGGAACAGCAGAAGACAATTCCCAGAAGAAAGGAAATAAAGATAAGAGCAGAAAAAATGAAATAGAAAACAGAAAAACAATAACTAAAAGTTAGTTCTTTGAAAGGATCAATAAATTCACAAACCATTGGCCAAATTGACAAAGAAAAAAAAAAAAACGCGAAGATGCAAATAGCCAGAATAGAAAATGAGGTGTGTGACATTAAAGCAGAACCAACTGAGATAAAAAAGGATCATAACAGAATATTATGAAAATTTTTCACCTCAACAAATTTGAAAGCCCAGATGAAATGGACAATTTTTTAGAAACACACTACCTACCTAAACTAACACAAATAGAGATAGGAAATCTGAACAGCCCCATAACAAAAGAAAATGTCATAAAAATAAGAATTTAAAAAAAAAAATTCCAGCCCAGATGGCTTTATTGGAGGATTCTACCAAACATACAGACCAGAGTTGACACCAAATCTACTCAACCTATTCCAGAACATAGAAAGGAAGGAATACTTCCTAATTCATTTTATGAATCTAGCATAAGCCTGATTCCAGCCAGGAGAGACACCACAAAAGAAGAAAAATACAGACCAATATCCCTCATGAACATAAACACAAAAATTATCAACAAAATTCTAGCCAATGTAATTCAACAGCATATCAAAAAATAAAACATCATGATCAAATGGGATTCATAACAAAGATGAAAGGATGGTTCAAAATTAGACAGTCAAGCAACATAATTTACCACATAAATAAAGGAATGGAATCACATGATTATCTCAATTGACATAGAAAAGACATTTGATAACATCCAACATCCTTTCCTGATTTAAAAAAAAAAAAAAAATCTCAGCAAAATGGAAATAGAAGGAAAAGTCCTCAACATAATTAATGGCATACATGCAAAATCAACTGCCAACAATATTCTCAATAGAGAAAAATTGAGCACATTCCCATTGAGAGCAGAAATAAAACAAGATGCCTTTTATCTCCACTCATACTCAATATTGTACTGGAGGTCCAAGCCTGAATAATAAGACAAGAAAGGGAAAAAAGAATATCCAAATTGGTAATGAAGTAAAACTATCCTTATTTGCTGATAACATGATCCTATACATAAAAAATTACAGATATATTGACTTCCGGGAAGATAGTGGAATAGACAGAAAAGCTACACAGACTCTCTTCAACAAAGAAAAGAGAAACCAATTGACACAGATACAGAAGACAATCCTGGAGACGTAAGCTTTGAAAGGACAGATACGGAAATAGATTTAACACCAATTGGTAGAAGAACCTGAATGAAAACAGTGAATAAGTAGACAAACAGAGTTGCAGACTGTCAGCTCTCCTGATGTCATGGACAGTTTGAATATTTCCAAGTGGTACTAGGACCTGAGAATTAACCTAAAAATTGGCCTTGCTTGCCAATGGCTGCATGGACAACTGCACTGGTGGCTGATGACTGAAAAGGGAACAGCAAAGGAGAGATACTGAGATGTGGACTTCCAGCTGTCCAGAGGGTTCAGTCATTTGGAATGTTTACAAGCCATGACCATTTTGGGTGTTTAAAGCAACAATGTTCTCATTCAGATTCCAGGGACCTAAGAATAGGCTCCACTTGCCAAGGACAACATGGACATACTTCAAGGCTGATGACTTCAAGGACATACTTCAAGGCTGATGACTTTAAGGACATACATCAAGGCTGATGACTTGAAAGGTGCAATATTCTTCTCGTGTCTCTTATACCCCACACCCTCTTGGTGAATGGAGGTGTGGCTATCCCTCACCTCCACCTACCTTCTGGCCTGGCAGGAATTCCATCTCAATCTGAGTGCTCTGACAGAACCTGGGTGCCCTGCCCCACCCCCCGATTTGTTTTTTGTTTTATTTTGTTGATTTTTGTTTTAAAATTATTGCTCTTTTTCTTCCTTATTTTTGTTTTTTCTTTTTCCTGCCCCAGGTTCTAGGTGGTTTGTGGGTTTTGTTTGTTTGTTTTTTGTCTCTTTCCTTTTCCTTGTTCACAGCTTTTTCCTTTCTTGTGGTTCTTCCTATCCATTGATTTTATTTTGGCATTTTTCTCATTTATTTTCCTTACTATTCTTTTACTCTAGTTCTTTTCTTTTATTCCCCCCTACCAAGATGTTGTGGGGTTATTTTTTTCTCTTTTTCTATTTATATTTCTTTTGTCTTTTTAAGATATTTCTTTAAATATTTGTTCTCATTTATTGCATTTCTTTTTTTCTTTTTTCTTTTTTTTTGTGATTGCTCCTACGTGTTTATGTAATGTATGTATGGTTTTTGTCCTCTTGCTTTTCCTTTAGTTTTTTTTTTTAAAGTGTTTTTTTGTCTACCTGAGTGGGAGACAGCAACCATGCAAATACAACCCAATCCTACTCACACATCCTGCAGCCCCATCTACTGAGTGAGGGCCACCACTTTCTTCTGCACCAGCTAGCCAACAATACACAACAGCCAATATGAGCCTGACTCACCTTTAACTGACCTTCACAAACAGCTAAGAGAGATCTGTGCACCCACTCTCATTCTCTGTCACACCCACAGGGACACATGTGGTGAGTGCATAAGTGCTGCCAACTAGCAAATAGAGGAGCACAGTACCCTGCTTACTCATACAGCCAAAGAAAACAAAAATATTGGGTGAATCACTCCAATATACACTCATCAATTAAATATAAATACAGTAACCTCACAATGTCTTGGAGACAACAGACCATCAGAGTCCACCCAAAGAAGCAAGATAAAGCAGTAGAAACAAGGGACCAGGATACAGACCTAGAACACTTCCCTGAGGAAAAAGCAACATTGGAACTCCCTCATAAGGAATCCAAAAGAATTATATTTAGGTACTTTCAACAGATTGAGCAGCAGATGAAGGAAAACAGACAAAGCCCTAGAACAATTTTGGAAGAAAATGCAATAACAAAATGACTGGTAACTGAAAGGCTGGTGGTTCAAACCCACCAGCCACTCCTCAGAAGGAAGATGGGGCAATCTACTTCCATAATGATACTGCCTCAGAAACCCAAAGAGGGGTCACTATGAGTCGGGTCCAACGTGACAGTACATAACAACAACAACGAATGAAAAATAAGAAATGATACAATATATGTAGATAGAAACCCAGTAGATTAGTACTAAATTTTCAGAAATGGATATTGAGCAGGTAAAGGAGTAGAATCAAATCAATGGAAGACAGAATTAGTGAGATTGAAGACAAATACCTGAATACTCCTTTGGAAAGGGATCGATCAGAAAAAAAGATGAAAATAAAATGAAGAAAGCCTAACATTAATGTGGGATACCATTGAGAAGAATAACCTATATGTAATCAGAATTCTGGAACAGGAAGAGACAAATAAAACCACAGAGAAAATTGTTGAAGATTTGTTGGAAGAGAATTTCCCTGATATGATGAAAGACAAGAATATATCCATTCAAGAAGTCCACCAAGCCCAAAACAAGATGTTGTTGTTGTTGTTATGTGTGCCGTCACATCGGACCCAACTCATAGCAACCCCTCCTTGGGTTTCCAAGGCAGTATCACTATGGAAGTAGATTGCCCCATCTTCCTTCCGAGGAGTGGCTGGTGG
>NW_006921894.1:807146-813483 GCF_000298275.1 Orycteropus afer afer | reverse complement strand
AATTATAAATCACAGGGTAACCTCAAAGAAAAATGATAAACCTTCACATCACAATAAAAAAGAGGACAAGCACAAATATTTAGCAAATACTAAAAGAATAGCAATGAAGGAAATGATAACACAATTCATAAACAAAATGAGTTCAACACAGAAAATTCTATGGAACAAAGAAATCAGCAACACCATGAAAAAACACTTAAAGTGACAACAACAAATACACACATGTTGATAATTACACTAAATGTCAGTGAATTAAATACACCACTCAAGAGACAGAATGTTGCAGACTAGTTAAGAAGACATAACCCATCAATATGCTATCTACATGAGACATACCTTAGAGACAAAGACAAAATAGACTAAAAATCAAAGATGGAAAAAGATATATCAAACAAATGTCAATCAAAAAAGAACAAGAGTGGCAATATTAATTTTTGATAAAATTGACTTTAAGACAAAACCGTAGAAGAAAAGGAAGAACATGATATAATGATTAAAGGATCAATTGCACAAGTGGACATAATAATAATAAATATCTATGCACCCAATTAAAGAGCCCCAAAATATATAAACCAGACTTTAACAGAATTGAAAAGACAAACAGATGACTCCACATTTATAGTAGGAGAATTTAATACACTACTTTCAATGAAAGATAGAACAACTGGAAAGAAACTCAACAAAGATACAGAAGAAATAAACAATACAAGCCACCAACTTGACCTTATAGACATCTACAGAGCACTTCACCTAACAACAGCACAATATACATTCTTTCCAGTGCACATGGAACATTCTCCAAGATAGACCATATGGTAGGCAACAAAGCAAACCTTAATAAATTTAAAAACATTGAAATACTACAGAGTGTCTTCTCAGATCACAAAGCTATAAAATTAGAAATCAGCAACAGGAAGATCAACGGAAAAAAGAGCAAACACATGAAACTGATAACACCTTCCTTAAAAATTACTGGGTAATACAAGTAATGAAAAAATGAAATTTAAAAATTCCTTGAATCAAATGAGAATGAAGACACAACATACCAAAATCTTTGGGACACAGTAAAAGCAGTGATTGGAGGCCAGTTTATAGCAATTAATGCACATATCAACAAAAAAAAAAAAAAAGAAAGAAAAGAAAAGAGCCAAAATCAACACCTTAAACTGACATCTCCAACAATTAGAAAAAGAGCTGCAAAAAAAGCCTATAGTCACCAGAAGAAAAGAAATAATAAATATTCAAGCAGAAATCTATGAAGCAGAAAATAGAAAGACAATAGAAAAAATCAACAAGACTAGATGTGGGTTGTTTGAAAAGATTAATAAAATTGACAGACCACTGGCAAATTTAACAAAGGAAGAGAGGGAGAGAATATAAATAACACAAACAAGAAATGAATTGGGCACTGTTACAACAGAACCAACTAAACTAAAAGGGATAATACCAGGATACTATGAAGAACTGTACTCTAACAAATTTGAAAACCTAGAAGAAATGCACAGATTTCTGGAAACATACTTCTTACCTAAATAACACAGACTGAGGTAGAAAATTTGAACAGACCCATAACAAAAGAGGAAATTGAACAGGTCCCCTCCCCACCCCCACCCCCCAAAAAAATACCAACCAAAAAAAGTCCTGGCCCAGGCAGTTTCACTGGAGAATTCTACCAAATAGTCAGAGAAGATCTGACATCAATCCTACTCAAGCTATTCCAGATCACAGAACAGGATGGAATCCTCCCAAATTCATTTCATGAGGCTAGCATAACCTTGATACCAAAACCAGGCAAAGATATCACTAAAAAGGAAACCTACAGACTGATATCCCTCATGAATATAGATGCAAAAATCTTCAACAGAATCCTAGCCAATAGACTCCAACAACATATCAAAAAATAGTATGTTAGGACCAAGTGGGAGTCATGCTAGATTTTCAAAGATATTTCTACTTTAGAAAAATAATCAACATAATCCATCACATAAGTAAAATAAAGGAAAAGAACCAAATGATTATATCAATCAATGCAGAAAAGGAATTTGTTAAAATCCAACTCCCATTCCTGATAAAAACTCTCAGCAAAAGAAGAAGGGAAATTGTCAACATATTAAAGGGCTTATATCCAAAACCAACAGCCAACATAATTCTCAATGGAGAGAGACTGAAACCATTTCCCTTGTGAACAGGAACCAGACAAGGGTGCCCTCAATCACCACCTCTATTCAACATTGTATTTGAAGTACTACCAGGGCAATTAGGCAAGAAAAGGAAATAAAAGGCATCTAAATTGGCAGGGTGAGGTAAAATTATCCCTATTTACTGATGATATGATCCTATACATAGAACACCCAAGAGACCCAGCAAAAAAACTATTGGAACTAATTGACAGATTTAGTATAGTGGCAGGATACAAGATTAACATACAAAAATCAGTTGGATTCCTCTATACCAGCAAAGAGTTTGCTGAAAAGGAAATAAGGAAAAGAATACATTTACAATAGCTACCAAAAAAAATATGAAATACTTGAAAATAAATCTTACCAGGGACACAAAAAACTGTACAAAGAAAACTACAAAACACTACTTCAAGAAACCATAAGAGATGTACACAAAGGGAAAAACATACCATGGTTGTGGATAAGAAGATTGAACATTGTGAAAATGTCAGTACTACCCAAAGCAATCTGTATATTCAGTGCAACCTCAATCCAGATCCCATCAACATTCTTTAAGGATACAGAAAAACAAATCACTAATTTTATATGGAAAGGAAAGAGACCTCGGATAAGCAAAACCCTGTTGAAGAGGAAGAACAAAGCAGGAGGTCACACTCCCAGATCTCAAAACCTACTACACAGCCACAGTAGTCAAAAAAGTCTGGTATTTATACAATGGCAGACACATAGACCAGTGAAATCAAATTAAAAACCCATCAACCTATGGTCAGCTGATTTTTCACCAAGGGCTGAAATACATTAAATGGTGAAGAGATTATATCTTTACTAAATGATGCTGACAAAACTGGATATCCATTTGCAGAAAAAATGAAACAAGATTCATACCTCACACTATATAGAAACACTGACTTCAGAAGGATCAAAGACTTAAATGTGAAACCTAAAACTATGACGTTCCTCATGGAAAAACTAGGGACAAATTTAGGGGCACTGATTTATGGCATAGTAGCTCTGGTAGTATAGTGCCTAAGGCATTTGACTGCTGACCAGAAGGCTGTCAATTCATATCCACCAACCACTCCTGAGAAGGAAGATTGGGCAATCTACTTCCATAGTGAGTGATACTTCCTTGGAAACCCAAGGAGGAGTGGCTAGGAGTGGGATCTGAATGACGACAGTGGGTTTGGTGTTAATTTATGGGATAAATAGACTGCCAAGCATAACCTGAAATGCACAAATAGCAAAAGATAAACTAGATGAATGGGACCTTCAAATAATTAAATTTCTATTTGCTTCAAAACACTTCTCCAAAAGAGTCAAAAGAGAACCTATAGATTGGAAAAAAAAAAAAAAAAAATTGGCAATGACATATTTGACAAGGGACTTATCTCGAAAATTTATAGAAATCTCCAGCACCTCAACAACAGAAAGATAAACAATCCAATTGAAAAAATGGATTAAAGACATGAACAGACACTTCACCAAAGAGGATATTCAGGCAGCCAACAAACACATGAAGAATTGTTCATGATCATTAGGCATTAGAGAGATACAAATCAAAACAACAGTGAGATACTGTCTTGCTGCCCCAACACTAATAGCAAAGTTCAACAAGAAAGAAAATAACAAATGTCAGTGTGGATTTGACTGATAGCCAGAAGGCTGGCAGTTCAAAACCACCAGCCACTCCTTGGAAGGAAAACTGGGCAATCCACTTCAATAGAGATACCTCCTGAGAAACCCAGCAAGGGGTCCCTGTGAGTTGGATTTGACTCGATGGCAGTGAGTTTGTTTGGTGAGGATGTAGAGAGATTGGGACTCTCATACACTGCTGGTGGGACTGTAAAATGATACAATCATTGTGGAAAGCAGTATGGTGATTCCTTAAAGAGTTGGAATTAGAAATACCATTTGATCCAGCAATCCTATTGCTAAAGAATTGAGAGCCAGGACAAGAACATATGCATGTTCATTACACCACTATTTATAATAGCAAAAAAAAAAAAAAAAAAGGAAATAACCTTGGTGCCCATCAACACAAGAACCAAACTATGATACATACACACAATGGAATACTTTGGAACACTGAAGAATGATGTAGAATCTGCATAACACTGCACAATATGAATGAACTTGGAGGACATTATAGTGAGTGAAATAAGTCAATCACAGTAAAAATATTGTATTAGATCATTATTGTAAAAAGTCAAGGAAAGGTTCATATATGGAAGGAAACTTTCTTTGTTGGTTGTCAGAGTTGGGATCAGAGGGGAGGGAACACTGATAGATAGGTAAGGACCAGTATTGATTTGGGTGGAGGGAAGGGCATTGTACCAAAGTGAGTGGTCAACACTGGCATTGAGGAAGAGGAAGACATACAGAGGTACATGGGAGGTACAGACAACAAAGATGAACTCTTTTTCATGTATAGTACTGTGTTCTCAGTGATGGCAAGCACTGATCTAGAGGTAGACTGGCTGAATGATCAGGTATATCTAGGCAGGGGTAGTGTGCCCATGATTATGTATAGGGTTAGCTGACAATGATTCTACCTGTCTATTTGTATGCACTGTAAAAATTTCCAGGTGTATAATGGAGCTGACAAGGGGCAAGGTTGTGGTGGCTTCTTGGCCACAGCCACTCCTAGAGGGAGTGAATCACTGAGGGCTTGGGACTATGATCGCAGGGACATCAAGCTCAATTGGCATAACATACTACACAATATTGTTCTACATACTACTTTGTTGAATAGAAACTGGGATCTTAAAAGCTTGCAAGCAACCATCTAGATACAATGATGGGTCTCTCCTCAACCAGAGCAAAGAAGAATGAAGAAAACCAAAGATGCATGGTAACAATTAGTCCAAGAGACTGGTACACCATGTGCTCCTTAGCCTATGTGACTATGAGACCAGAAGAACCAGATGGTGCCCAGCTACCACTGTCAACCACTTGAATGGGGATCTATGTAGGAGATCTTGGATAGGGTGGAAAAATAATGTGGAACAAAATTAAAAATCTAAAAAACAAAAAGGACCACATTTTCTGATCTAACAGAGCCTGGTGAAACCCCTGAGACTATAGCCCCTAGCTGCCCTTCATGTCTGGAATTGAACCCACTCCTGTGGCTTCCATCCACATAAAATACAGGCATATGATCTGTACATTTACATTAGGTAGATGCACTCTTTGGATAGATCAATCATGGTAGGATAGAAGGGCTGTGTATGCACAGGGGGACACCTTGCGAGGCAGTAGTGTCTGGGAGGGAAGGACATAGGGAAGAGGTAACTATGGGGAGGAAGTGGGAAAAGAGCTGTTACACTGTGGGAAATTGCAGTCAATGTCATGAGATAAAATGTGTATGAGCTGCTGTATGGGAGATGAATTTGCTTTGTAAACTTTCACCCAAATCACAATAAAAATTAAAAAAAAAAAAAAGTTTTATGAAACACTCTTTAACCTTATCGTGTATAATAAAATGTTCTCTAATAATAATAAGAATAAGAAGAATAAGAATAAATTACCCAAAGAGGCACCCATTACTTGATGTATTACGGTTGTTCTGTGACCTGTAAAAATTTTTGTCAAAACAATAAAAAACTTACTCTTGATTGTAAATGTGTATGGAAAAGAAAACAAAATGAAACTATTTCGTAAACTGTGGATTAAAATGCTGGAAGCACTGGACACAGCCAGCTACCCAGAGGGATCAAGTAATTGAACCTGTGGGCTTGGGACCATAGTCACAGAGGACATCAAGCTCAATGGGCATAACATACTACACAAAACATTGTTCCACATCCTACTGTGGCGAGTAGCAACTGGGATTTTAACAGCTAGCAAGCTGAGAGTTCTGGCAAGATGGCGGACAAGGCAGAAAGACTGCACAGACCCTCTTCAACAAAGAAAAGGGAAAGCAATTAAAACAGACACAGAAGATAATCCTAGACCACTGAGCCTTGAAGGGAAAGACACAGAAGTGGACTAAACCCCAACTAGCAGAAGAATTTGCATGAAAATACCAAAAAAGGAGACATATGGAGCTGCGGTCTGGCAGAGGTGGTGATCCTGATGGCACAGACAGCTTGCAGATTCCCGAGTGGTGGTAGGACTTAAGAATTAACCTAAAAATCACCCTGCTAGCCAGGGACTGC
>NW_006921894.1:800012-803200 GCF_000298275.1 Orycteropus afer afer | reverse complement strand
TGTCCTACTCCAGAGCCAAGAAGAATGAAGAAAACCAAAATTCATGGAAACAATTAGTCCTAGCAACTGGTACACCATCTGATCTGCAGTCTATATGACTATGAGACCAGAAGAACTAGATGGTGCCCAGCTACTACTGTCAACCACTTGGAAGAGGATCTTTGTAGGAGATCCTGGATAGACAGGGAGAACAATGTGGAACAAGACTCAAAATCATTTGGAAGAAAACAAAAAGCTGGGAACAGGTTTGCTGGCCTGATAGAGCTTGGTGGAACCACTGAGACTATGGCCCCTAGCTGCACACATGTGGCTTCCAGCCAAACAAAAGACAGGCATATGAGTTGAACATTTACCTTAGGTAGATACACTCCTTGGAGAGAACAAGCATGAGAGAAAGAAGGGCTGCTTGTGCACAGGGAGACAGTTCAGGGAGTAGGAGTGCATGGAGTGATGGACACAGGGAAGAGGTAACTATCAGGAGGAAGTGGGAGGGGAGATGTTGCATTGTAGTAAATTGTGGTCAATGTCATGAGACAAAGTGTATGTGAACTGCTGTATGGAAAGTGTATTTGCTCTGTAAATCTTCACCCAAATCACAGTAAAAAAATAAAATGAATAAAAGGTTATTAAGAAAAAAAAAAAGAATGTTCATGCAGCTTGTTCTAGGAAAAAATATTTTGGTCAACATGAGGTTAAAAAATAGAAGCAAAAATGTTAATATGAAGCTGCAATTGTCTCATAACTCTGTACTTAAGATGCAGTAAAAGCCAAGTCTTAGTTCTAATTGACTAACTCTCTCAAACCAGACTTTATTCATTCACTGACACCTTTGCCCCATTTCTGCTGACTTTCTGTAAAATCTGTAATTAAGGTAGAAAACCAAAACGAAACCCACTGCATTGAGTAGATTCTGACTCTTAGCATTACCCACTCGGCTTCCGAGGCAGTAAATCTTTATGGAAGTAGATTGCTCCATCTTCCTTCTGCAGAGTGGCTGGTGGGTTTGAACCACCAACCTTCTGGTTAGCAGTCAAATGCCTATAGCTTATTTCTTTAAGGTAAGAAAAAAAAGTAAACACACTCAGTTGTTACCCTGGGATGTTAACTAAAAGCCTTGCTGATAAAAAGAATGTCTTAGTCTAACATATTCCAAGAGCTAGAGACTAATATTTAGGTTCAAGTTTGATATAAAGAAAGGTTACAGCTTAACAACCTGCTTTGTAACTATTTTTTCCTCCTTTGTAAGACTCCCATGACTGTGAGATTTAAATTTTTGCTCCACTTGATAAAGTCCTCATTGTTCTCCCTGCAATTTGGAACACTGAAGCATCCTGCCTGAATAATGTGTGTTTCTCAGTTTTGTGAAAATTTTTATCCTTTAATAAGGGTAAAACTCTTTGTTTTTATTTCTAGCAGTATGTAACTCTGGCATTTCACTATGACAAGACAGAGGGCTGTTCACTAGCTTCTGAGCAGAAATCTGGCAAACTGCTGAAACCAGTCACTGAATGCCCTTCAGCCCTCAACTTCTCTCAGGAAAGCTCACATTGTTTTCTTAACTTTTTCCCAAATGTCTCCTTTTCAACCTTTTAGTTTTCTCTGTGGCTTTCTTCAGAACTTCCTCTAAAGTGCCCACAACACAGAATCAAATAATTTTAGAGTTGTAAGGTTATCAGCCTTTCACAGAAAAGGAAATGAAAGGCCAATGGAGTGGCCTGAAAAAAGACTCACAGCAGATCACCAAAGGAGTTTTAACTGAAAACCAGAGGTTCTGGTTCCCACTGAACATTTCACCTGCTCTGCTGAAGACCTGACCATTCATAGGCTATCCTTGTTTTACATGGTTCTTAAATGAAAAAAATTCAGTTACTATAGTTTAGTTAATAAAGAGCTTGGGTAATGCAGTGGTGAAGTTTATTTAAATAGCACCAGTCCTTGAAAAATGTGGTTCAGATTTCAATTATTAAAGTATATTAACTGAGTAATTGCATCAAGTGCAAACTTTACACCTAGCTGTTCACTCCACCAATCACTACATAAATGACAGGATCAGTGACCAAGCATGTCACACCTTTCAAAGTCTGTCAAGCCTGATCATTGTGACTCCATTATTCTGTTTATACACTGATGGTAAAGTGTGTAGTTGTCTTTCTTCCAACTCCAAGTGATAAGCATATAGAACATTTTCCAAAGGTGGATAATCAGTGACTTGACCAACAAAGATGAAAGTGCAGCAAAGAAATGAAAATGGATCATGCTATTAGTGACATGTGAATCTACTGTGAATGGAGTTGCAGAAGAAAGAGCTGACTGGGAATGCTGATTCTCCCACTGTTGGAGAGACTCAAGATGTGCATCCTGAAATTCACTGAAGGTAAGCATCTTGACATAAAGGACAAAAGCAGTTGTGACAAAAGGGTTGAGGTCCCAGAGAAAGTGGTGCCAGCAAAAAATCAAAACAAAACAACAAAACTGCACATTAATAGCTTTCTGGTAGATACGTTGCAACATTGAAAGAGGTATGTTACAACATTGTAAGCACAAAGGATAGAATGTTAGAAGGTGATCTAAACTAAGAAAAGTATATGACAATTCATCAAGGCATAGAAAAGATGTTCATTCTAAGTTATACCATGAGAAGAGAGCAAGCACTGCTCAAACTCCTCTTGGTAGGTTCTTAAAAAGAAGTAAAACACTTCAATTATCAATGCATCCAATTTTTTTTTTTTTCGTTTTATTGTGATGTGGTTGAAAATTCGCAGAGCAAATACACTTTCCATACAGTAGTTCACATACACTATGTCTCATGACATTGACCACAATTTACCACAATGCAACATCTCCCCTCCCACTTCCGCCTGAAAGTTACCTCTTCCCTGTGTCCATCACTCCATGCACACCTACTCCCTGAGCTGTCTCCCTGTGCATAAGCAGCCCTTCTTTCTCTCATGCCTTTTCTCTCCAAGGAGTGTATCTACCTAAGGTAAATGTTCAACTCATATGCCTGTCTTTTGTTTGGCTGGAAGCCACAGGTGTGCAGCTAGGGGCCATAGTCTCAGTGGTTTGACCGTTGCTAGTCACCAAAGTAGGAGGTAGAACAGTGTTTTGTATGGTATGTTATGCCAATTGAGCTTGATGTCCCCTGTGACTATGGTCCCAAGCCCACAGGTTCAACTACTCGGTCCCTC
>NW_006921894.1:798538-799076 GCF_000298275.1 Orycteropus afer afer | reverse complement strand
GCAAGTGTCTTAGCCACTATGCTACCAGGCTGGATCAAATGGTATTTCTAGTTCCAACTTTTGATGGAATTGCCATACTGCTTTCCACAATGTTTGTATCATTTTACAGTCCCACCAGCAGTGTATGAGAGTCCCAAAATCTCCACAACCTCGCCAGCATTTGTTATTTTCTGTCTTGTTGAACTTTGCTACTAGTGCTGGAGCAAGATGGTATCTCATTTTTTGATTTCCCTCTCTCTAATAGCTAATGATCTTGAGCATTTCTTCATATATTTGCTGGCTGATTGAATATCCTCCTTGATGAAGTGTCTATTCATGTCTTCTGCCCACTATTTTATTTTATTTTTTTAATTTTATTTTGATTTGGGTGAAGATTTACAGAGCAAATTCACTTTCCATACAGCAGTTCACATATACTTTGTCTCATTTCATTGACCACAGTGTACCACAATGCAACAGCTCCCCTCCTACTTCCTCCCCATAGTTACCTCTTCCCAGTGTCCATCCCTCCATACTCTCCTGCCCCCTGAGCTGTCTC
>NW_006921894.1:781776-784116 GCF_000298275.1 Orycteropus afer afer | reverse complement strand
TCTGCATCAATTGATATGATCATGTGGTTCTTCTCCTTTGTTATATTTACGTGGTGGATGACGTTGATTGTTTTTCTAATGTTGAACCATCCCTGCATATCTGATATGAACCCCACTTGTCATGATGAATGATTTTCTTGATATTGTCTATGATTTTGTTGAAGATTTTTGCATCTATATTCATGAAGGATTTTGGTCTGTAGTTTTCCTTTTGAGTGATATCTTTGCCTGGTTTTGGTGTCAAGGTTATGTTTGCTTCATAAAATGAGTTAGGGAGGATTCTATCCTTTTCTATGTTCCAGAATAGTTTGAGTAGGATTAGTATCAGTTCTTCTCTGAATGTTTTGTGGAATTCTCCATTGAAACCATCTGGGCCAGGACTTTTTTTAGTTGGTAGTTTTTTGATGACCTGTTTAATTTCTTCTTTTGTGATGGGCCTGTTCAAGTTTTCCACATCAATCTGTGTTAGTTTAGATACGTGGTGTGTTTCTACAAATTTGTCCATTTCTTCCAGATTTTCAAATTTGTTGGAGTACAGTTCTTCATAGTATCCTGATATTATCCTTTTTATTTCAGTTGGTTCTGTTATGATGTCAACCATTTTGTTTCTTATTCATGTTATTTGTATTCTCTCCCTTTTTCCTTTGTTAAATTTGCCAGTGGATTGTCAATTTTATTGGTCTTTTCAAAAAACCAACTTCTGGTCTTGTTGATTTTTTCTATAGCCCTTCTATTTTCCGTTTCATTGACTTCTGTTCAAATCTTGATTATTTTCTTTCTTCTGGTGACTGTAGTCTTTTCTTGCTGTTCTTTTTCTAATTGTTGGAGATGTTGGTTTAAAGTGTTGATTTTGGCTCTTTCTTTTTTTTGATGTTTACAGTTATTGCTATCAATTGGCCTCTGATCAGTGCTTTTCTGTGTCCCAAATATTTTGGTATATTGTGTTTTCATTCTCATTTGATTCAAGAAATTTTTGAATTTCAGTTTTGATTTCTTCTCTTACCCAGTGTTTCTCAAGGAGTTTCCATGTGTTTACTCTTTTCCTGTTGATCTTCCTATTACTGATTTCTAATTTGATATCATTTTGATCTGAGAAGATGATTTGCAGTATTTCAATGTTTTTTAATTTATTAAAGCTTGCTTTATGACCTAATTTATGGTCTATCATGAAAAATATTCCATGTGCACTGGAGAAGAATGTATATTTTGCTGCTGTTGGGTGAAGTGCTCTGTAGATGTCTATACGGCCAAGTTGGTAGATTGTTTCGTTTAGGTCTTCTGCATCTTTGTTGAGTTTCTTTCCAGAAGTTCTATCTTTCAAAGAAAGTGGTGTATTAAAGTATCCTACTCTGAGTGTGGAGTCATCTATTTGCCTTTTCAACTCTTGTAAAGTCTCATTTATGTATTTGGGGCTCTTTAATTGGGTCCATAGATATTTATTATGGTTATATCCTCATCTTCAATTGATCCTTTCATCATTATATAATGTCCTTCCTTGTCTCGTATGGAGATTTTTGTCTTAAAGTCAATTTGAGCAGATATTAAAATTGCCACTCCTGCTCTCTTACAGTTGCCATTTGCTTGATATATCTTTTTCCAACCTTTGATTTTTAGCGTATTTTATCTTTATCTCTAAGGTGTGTCTTTTGTAGGCAGCATATTTATGGGTTTTGTTTTTTCATCAATCTGCAACTCTCCATCTCTTGAGTGGTGCATTTAATCCTTTAACATTGAGTGTAATTATTGATAAGTTTGAATTTGTTGCTTTCATTTTGTTATGTGTTTTTTCATGGTGTCCCTGGTTTCTTTGTTCCATATTCTTTTCTGTGTTGAGCTCATTATGTTTATGGATCATGTTATCATTTCCTTCATTGTTGTTTTTTTAGTATATGCTGAATATTTGTGGTTGGCTTCTTTTTTATTGTGATATGAAGGCTTATCATTTTTCTTTGTGGTTACCCTATGATTTATAATTTTCTTCCCAATTTAGAACAGTCTATTCTATCTTGCAGCTCTCTTAACTTCCTCACCATTTAGAAGTTCTGTAACTGCACAGTCTTTCCCTCATTTTGTTTGTAGTTTTCCTCACTTGCCAGTTGATATCTCTGGCTCCCTGTTTACAATCTTTTAGGCTCATTTTACTTTGGCTATGTCCATAGCTGTGGATTCTGGGTTATGTCATCTTGTGTATCAATGGTCGGTTGTTATTTGCTATATTTGGTTCTCTGTTCAAAGGACTCCCTTCAATATCTCTTGTAAGGTTGGTCTGGTTTTAACAAATTCCCTTAGTTTCTGCTTATCTGGAAATCTCCTAATTATACCATCATATTTGAGGGACAG
>NW_006921894.1:775966-780512 GCF_000298275.1 Orycteropus afer afer | reverse complement strand
AGAGAAGGAGAATAATGATGAAAAAAATGTGGAAAAATGCAAAAAGAAAAACAAAGCATGGGTTTAACCACAACAAAAAGGGAGGATAACAATTAAATTTAAAAAAGAAAAATTTTCAACCAGGAACTGGGAAAAGAAAAAAAAGCTGAAAATTAGCACCTGGGAGGGGAAGAATAAGAATAACAGTAAAAAGGACAAAAGTGTTAATAATAATAGTTGTTTTAAAACAGTCAAACACAAGCAAACTAATCACCAGAAAAAAAAAGTGAAAAATGAAAAAGAAAAATGAGAGAGAGAAAGAAATCAGTGGAGAACAAGGCAGGGCACCTAGGCTCTGTCTGAGTACACAGGCTGCGATGGAGTTCCTGTGGGCCCAGAAGGTAGGTGGGAGTGGGGGATGGCCGCACCTCCATACACCAAGCAGGTATGAGGTATAAGAGTAACAAGAGGAATGTTGCAACTTTTCAGTCTTGCAGGTCTGGAGTGTCCTTGGCATTGCTGGCAAGCAGAACCTATTCTTAAGCCCCTGGAATGTGCAAGAGTGCTGTCTCTTTAAATATCCAAAATGGTCAAGCAGCTTGTGAACATTCAAAATGGCCACACCCTCTGAACAGGCAAAATTCCACAGCTCAGCCCGCATTTCTCTTCACCTTCTCCGTTTATTCCCCAGCCACCAGAGCAGTCCTCCATGCAGTCCCTGGCTAGCAGGGCTGATTTTTAGGTTAATTCTTAGGTCCTACCACCACTTGGCACTCTCAAAGCTGTCTGTGGCATGCTGTCAAGATCGCTCAGGATCGCTGCCAGACCGCAGCTCCGTCTGTCTCCTTTTTTGGTATTTTCATGCAAATTCTTCTGCTAGTTGGGGTTTAGTCCACTTCTATATCCTTCCCTTCAAGGCTCAGGGGTCCAGGATTATCTTCTGTGTCTGTGTTAATTGGTTTCCCTTTTCTTTGTTGAAGGGGGTCTGTGCAGTCTTTCTGCCTAGTCCACCATCTCACCAGAACTTTGAATAAACATTCTTGACAAATATCTTTTAACAAATAATTCTTAGCACAAGCCTTAAAAAAAAAAAGTAAAGAAAGAAATCCTGACCCCCTTCCTTCTTTTGTATAGTTAAACTTTGACAATAAGTGGAACTGCCTTTCCAGAGTACCAATGAAGATTTCAGGCCTAGCCATAGCTTGATTTAAAAATGGAATGTTGTTTAGATATGAGCCAGCTATTTTTTATTCATGACAAGCACCTGGGGTTGGAGGTACACATATACCTCTGTACACAGCCTCCACTGTAGCGAATGAGAGGAAAATACACTTTGGAAAAACTATAGGATTAATTGTACCTTGTGTGTGTAGTAGAAGGAAGACTTCTAGAAGAAAAGGTATGATGGTGGTGTGGAGGGATTTTTTCATCTGTTTAGAAAAAAATGGAAATACATTCAGGTGTCCCAAAGAAATGCCAGCACACTGAGTTTAGGGAAACAAAAGTAATCTCTGGGAACAAGATCATTTGAGACTGAATTAAGTTACCTATGTAAATTGTGCTATTTGTATTTTTCTCTGCCTTTGAAAGCAAGATGTGTGAGGGATGGTTTGAGCAGTAACCTTCCAGAGGAAGACGAGAACTTGACACTTTGTGCAAGTCTCTTCTCTACTTTGTGGTTTGGTAATCCTGTGCATTGGTAATCCTGTTCCAGAAAATGGAAAACAAAAAGTTCTTAGAGACAATCTCACAGATGCCAACTAGTTCATTACAAAGGAAGGATGTTCTTTGAAATTTTTGTTTCAAGAAATATATATCATGACTCTTATCATCTTCTTCTGATACAGAAAATTTTCCCTAGAGAGCTGATTTGGTAACTTTAGGAGAACAAAGATAGTGATTGGTTTGGACTCCCTCATTATGTACCCTAACAACATCCAGCAGCTCTCTCTTTTGGACACTCTGAAAAGTGAAAACTCCAAACCTTAAACCTTCTCTATTTGCTCAACTTTGTTGTTGTTAGATGCTATTGAGCTGGCTCCAAGTCATAGCGACTCTATGTACAACAGAACCCCCTAAAAATATCTAGGTATATATATTGTGATTGCTTATGTATTTAAGTGAACATATTTCACACACATAGCAATTAAGTTTGTGAAAAGGAGTACCTCTACTGCTTGTTATTCTCTAGAAGTTCTTTGAATTCTTTCTAGTAGTCATTGAGTTTATCTAAAATGGATCAAAGTCAAACAATATGTTTTGTTTTTTAATGTAATTTCATTCCTTTTTCTTTTCATAGTGGCCTCTAGGATTAATCAGGAAGTGTGACCATATATGAAGTAGGCCATTGTTTCTTTTGCTTTACTGTTGTTAACTCTTCAGCTGCACATCTTTTATGATATGAGTGCCTGACTAAAATCAGATCTTGCACCAGAGTTGTGACATATGAGTCATCTTTTTTAGGTCCCAACATATTACTAGCCATTCAATCATATGTGACCTTATTTCCTATGGACAACTTTATAAGTACATATTCTGAAACAGGAACATTTCATGTGGGTTTTTTGGTTTGCTTGTTTGTTTGAATTTTTTTTTTGTTTACAGAACAAATTTGTTTTCCATTCAACAGTTTATACACATTTTATTTCATGACATTGAGTATAATCCCCACAAGATAACACCTGTCTTCCCACTTCCTCCTTCTTTATCCCTGTGCCTTTTTTTTTTTCCTATGCATTTCTGCCTTCTGAGCTTTCTCCCAGTATAAATACTACACTTCTAATCTCCCATGGTTAATTAAAGAGGATGACTTGAGGTACTTACTGATGAAGATTGAAGAATACAGTCTGCAGTATGGATTACATCTCAGTATAAAGAAAACAAAAATCCTTACAACTGGACCTATAAGCAGCATCATGATAAATGGATAAAAGATTTAAGTTGTCAAAGACGTCACATTGCTTGATTCTAAAGTTGACACAAGGAAGCAGCAGTCAGGACATTACACAATGTATAGCACTGGGCAAGTCGGCTGCAAAGGACCTCTGTCCATGCTGATGAGCAAAGATGTCTCCTTGAGAACTAAGGTGTGCCTGACACAAGCCATGATATTTTCAGTTGCCTCATGTGCATGTGAGAGCTGGACAATGAATAAGGAATACCAAAGAAGAATTGATGTTTTTGAGTTGTGATGCTGGTGAAGAATGATGAAAGTGCCATGGACTCCTAAAAGAACTAACAGATATGTCCTGAAGTAGGTGCAGCTGAAATGCTCCTTGGAAGCGAGAATGGCCAGACTTCCTCTCACCTACTTTGATCATGTTATCAGAAGGGACTTTTCCCTAGAGAAGGATGTCATGCTTGGTAAGGTGGAGGGTTGATAAAAGAGGGGAATGCCCTCAATGAGATAGATTGATGCAGTGGCTGCAGTGGTGGGCTCAAGTATAGCAAAGATCATGGAGCTGATGTGGGACCGGGCAATGTTTCGTTCTGCTGTGCATAGGGTTGTTATGAGTCAGAAACAACTCGACAGAACCTAACAACAACAACGTGGTTAATTGTTCTAAGGAATGTACCTCCCTGGTGTAATTTTTCACCTTGGAGCCTTGTCTATGGTTTGACTGAAGGTCAAGCCATGGAAGTGAGTTCAATTCCAGGCCCAAAGAGTGACTAGAAGCCATAGTCCCAGGGGTGTCCTCAGTCTCTGTTACCAGTAAGGCTGTTTTTTTTTTTTTCTTTTTTTATGATTTTGAGTTTTGTTCCACATTCTCCCCGCCCCTGACTCTATCCAGGATGTCCATTTTTGATCCCTTTCTGAGTGGATAGCACTTGTAGCCAGGCACTATCTTGTTCTGGTCTCAGAGTCATGTAGGCTGAGGTTCCCATGGTCCATTAGTCCCTTGAACTAATTGTTTCCATGGTCTGTGATTTTCATCACTCTTTCTTACTCTGGATAAGGAGAGACCAATAGTTGCATCTTAGATGAATGCTCACAAGCTTTTAAGACCTCAGTCATTACTCACCAAAATAGGATGTAGAACAATGTTTTTGCATACTGTATTATGCCAGTTGAGCTTGAGGTCCCCTGCAACCATGGTCCCAAGCTGGCAGGCCCAGTGACTCAATCCTTCAAGGTGTTTGGTTGTGGCTAAGAAGTTATCATAACTTTGCCCCCGTTCACTCTATTATATTGTTGTTGTTGTTAGGTGCCATCAAGTTGTCTCCAATTAATAGCAACCCTATGCACAGCAGAATGAAACACCACCAAGTCCCACACCAGCTCTGCGATTCTTGCTATACTTGAGGCCATCGCGGCAACCACTGTCTCAGTCCATTTTGTTGAGGGCCTTCCCCTCTTTTGTTGACCCTCCACCTTACCAAGCATGACATCCTTCTCCAGGGAATGGTCCCTTCTGACAGCATGACCAAAGTAGGTGGGACAAAGTCTGGCCATTTCGTTTCCAAGGAGCATGCTGGCTGCACTTCCTCCAAGACAGATCTGTTAGTTCTTTTAGCAGTCCATGGTACTTTCAGCATTCTTCGCCAGCACCACAACTCAAAAGCATCA
>NW_006921894.1:771297-775396 GCF_000298275.1 Orycteropus afer afer | reverse complement strand
CAGACTGAGACAGACTAGGAAGAAGGAAAAGGCCATCTACTTCTCAAAGAATTGGCTAGGGGAAACCTTATGAATAGCAGAGAAACACTGTCTGATACATTACTGTGCAACTTTATTAATAATCCAGAAGCATTGTTCAATACAGAGGAAGAAGATGAGTCACTTAGCTGAGAAAGCTCTCAAATAAGATTGGGCAAGAGCACATAATCAGAGTAAAATCAACCTTGCTCATATGGATAAGATAAAGCTTTTGAGACCTCCATTTGCTGACATGGCACCACTCAAATAGAGGAGAAACAGCTGCAAGCATCCATTAATCATTGGAACATGGAATGTATGAAGTATGAATCTAGGAAAACTGGAAGTTGTCAAAAATTAAATGAAACACATAAAGATTGATATCCTAGGTATTAGCTGAAATGGACTGGTTTTGGCCATTTTGAATCAGACAACCATATGATCTACTATGCCGGGACCAAGAGTTTAAAGAGGAATGGTGTGGCATCCATCATCACAAAGGATGTTTCAAGATCTGTCCTGAAGTACAATGCTGTCAGTGATAGGACACTATCCATATGCCTACAAGGAAGACCCATTACTACAACTATTATTCAAATTTATGCACCAACCATCAAAGCCAAAGGTGATGAAATTGAAGATTTTTATCAACTTCTACAGTCTGTAATTGACCTAACTTGCAATCAAGATGTGTTAATTATCCCTGGTGACTGGAATGCAAAAGTTGGAAACAAAGAAGACTCACCAGTAGTTGGAAAATTTGGCCTTGGTGACAGAAATAATGCTGGAACTCACATGGTAGAATTTTGCAAGACCAGCGACTTACTCATTGCAAACACCTTTTTTTCAACAACACAAATGGCAGCTGTACACATGGACTTCACCAGATGGAACACACAGGAATCAGATTGACTAAATCTGTGGCAAGAGGCAATGGAAAAACTCATTATCTTCAGCCAAAACCAGGCCAGGAGCTGATTGTGGAACAGACCATCCACTGTTTATATGCAAGGTCAACTTGAAGTTAAAGACAATTAAAACAAGTCAAAGAGAGCCAAAATATGATCTTCAATATATCCCTCCTGAATTTAGAGGTCATCTAAAGAATAGATTTGATGCATTGAACACCAATTACAGAAAACCATAAGAATTATGGGATGACATCAAGAGCATCATCCATGAAGAAAAGAAGAGAAGACCAAAATGGATGACAAAAGAGACTCTCAAACTTGCCCTTGAGCAGAGAGTAGCTAAAACAAATGGAAGAAATGACAAGATAAAAGGATTGAACTGAAGATTTCAAAGAGCAGCTCAAGAAGACAAAGCCAATTACTATAATGAAATGTGCAAAGACCTGGAGTTAGAAAACCAAAAGGGAAGAACACGCTTTGCATTTCTCAAGCTGAAAGAGTTGATGAAAAACCTTAAGCCTCGAGTTACAGTATTGAAAGATTCTATGGGCAAAATATTGAATGATACAGGAAACATCAAAAGAAGATGGAAGGAATACACAGTCACTGCACCAAAAAAACCTGGTCAATCTTCATCCATTTCAGGGGGTGGCATATGATCTAGAACCAAGAATATTGAAGGAAGAAGTTGAAGCTGCAAGGAAGGAGTTGGCAAAGAACAAGGCTCTGGGAATTGACAAATATTCATTGAGATATTTCAACAAATGGATGCTGCACTGGAGGCACTCACTCAGTTATGCCAAGAGATTTGGAAGACAGCTACCTGACTAACTGACTGGAAGAGATCCATATTTGTACCCATTCCAAAGAAAAGTGATCCCACAGAATGCAGAAATTATCAAACAATATCATTAATATCTCATGCAAATAGGATCTTACTGAAGATAATTAAAAAATGGTTGCCCCAGTATATTGACAGAGAACTTCCAGAGGTGCAAGCTGGATTCAGAAGAGGACGTGGAACAAGGGATACTAGAGCTGCTGTCAGATAGATCTTGGCTCAAGGCAAAGACTACCACAAAGATGTTTACTTGTGTTTTATTGACTATGCAAAGGCATTGGATTGTGTGGATCATGACAAATTATGGAAATTATTGAGAATAATGGGAGTTCCTGAACACTTGATTGTACTCATGAGGAACCTGTACATTGACCAGGAGGTTGTTGTTCCAGTGGAACAAGGGGACACTACATGGTTTAAAATCAAGAAGGGAGTGCATCAGGGTTGCATCCTTTCCCCATATTTATTCAATCTATATGTTGAGCAAATAATCTGAGAAGCTGGACTATATGAAGAAAAACATGGCATCAGGATTGGAGGAAGAATCATTAACAACCTGAGATATGCTGATGATGCAACTTTGCTTGCTGAAAGTGAGGATGACTTGAGGCACTTACTGATGAAGATTGAAGAATACAGTCTGCAGTATGGATTACATCTAAACATAAAGAAAACAAAAATCCTCATAACAGGGCCAATGAGCAAAGCAACATCACGATAAATGGAGAAAAGATTGAGGTTGTTAAAGAATTCACATTGTTTGGTTCTACAATCTATGCCAATGGAAGCAGCAGTCAGGACATTAGATGATGTGTAGTACTGGGCAGGTCTGCTGTGAAGGAACTCTTTCAAGTGTTGAGGAGCAAGGATGTCCCCTTGAGGACTAAGGTGTGCCAGATGCAAACCATGATATTTCCTGTCGCCTCATATGCATGTGAGAGCTGTGAATAAGGAAAATGAATAAGGAAAACTGAAGAAGAGTTGATGCTTTTGAGTTGTGGTGCTGGCAAAGAATGCTGAAAGTACCATGGACTATGACCATGTAAAAGAACTAACAGATCTGTCCTGGAGGAAGTGCAGCAGAAATGCTCCTTGGAAGCGAGAACAGCCAGACTTTGTCTCACCTATTTGATCATGTTGTCAGAAGGGACCATTCCTTGGAGAAGGATGTCATGCTTGGTAAGGTGGAGGGTTGATGATGGATTACGAGATGGTTTGACATGGTGGCACTTACAATGGGCTCAAGTATAGCAAGGATCATGCAGCTGGAGTGGGATCGGGCGGTGTTTCGTTCTGCTATGCATAGGGTCACTATGAGTTAGAAATGACTTGAGGGCACCTAACAACAACAGTGGGAGCCGTGGTGATGTAGGGCCTATGGCATTTGATTGCTAAACAGAAGTCTGGTGGTTCAAACCCACCAGCCACTCCTCAGAAAGAAGATTGGGCAATATACTTCTGTAGAGATACCACCTTGAAATCCTGAAGAGGGGTCACTATGAGTTGAATCCACTTGACGGCAATGAGTTTAGTTTTAATGGTTAATGATCACAAGCATTTCATCATGTGTTTGTTGCCCACCTGAATATCTTCTTTGCTAAACTGTCTGTTCCTATTTTCTGCCGTTTTTAAGTTAGTTTGTATGTCTTTTTGATGTTGAGGTCTTGAAGTTTTTATAAATTTTGGAGGTAGGTCCCTTGTTGGATGTATCATTGCCAATTATTTTTTCTTAGTCTATAGGTTCTGTTTTCACTCTTTTGGCTAAGTCTTTTGATGCACATAAGAATTTAATTTTTGAAAGATCCCAATCATCTAGTTTATCTTCTGCTATTTGTGTATTTTTGGTTATGTTTGATAGTCTATGCCATAAATACAAAGGCCCCAAGTTTGCTCCTGTTTTTTCTCTGATGAACTTTATAGTTTTAGATTTTACATTTAAGTCTTTGATCTGTCTTGAGTTAGTTTTTGTGTATAGCATGAGGTATGGATCTTGTTTCATTTTATCTGCAAATAGATACTCAGTTTTGCCAGAACCATTTGTTCAAGAGACTATCCCTTCCCCGTTTAATGTATTTTGGCTGTTTGTCAAATATCAGCTCTCCATAGGTGGATTAATTTACTTCTGGGTTCTCAGTTCTGTTCTGTTGGTCTATGTGTCTGTCATTGTTCCAATACTAGGCTGTTTTGACTCCTATGGTTGTATAGGAGGTTTTGAAGTATGGCAGTGTGAGCCCTCCTACTTTTTTCTTTTTCAGTAGTGCTTTGCTCACCCTGTTGTACCCAGGCTGTAAAGGAGAATTTCGGAAGAGAAGAATATGCTAACCCACGA
>NW_006921894.1:763291-767062 GCF_000298275.1 Orycteropus afer afer | reverse complement strand
GAGCAAATCTCTGATACATGCTGAATCTGGATGGCTTTTGTGATGCGTGCTGAGTTCGGAGGAAGTTCCTTGATACCTGCTGAGACTGGAGGGCAGATAAAGGCACTTAGAATTACAAAAGTTCTGTTAGCACTACTGACACTAAAAGGTTTCTGGTTAAAGATTTTCCTGGAAGCTGCTAGAACTCTGGCTTCAGATTAACTCACAACCCCGGTCTCTTTCCTTTCCATATAAAATTAGTAATTAGTTTTCCATGTCCTTAAGGAATGTTGATGGAATCTGGATTGGTTGCATTGAATATATAGATTGCTTGGAGTAGTACTGACATTTTCACAATGTTCAGTCTTCCTATCTCTTACAGTTTCTTTTTCTTTGTTTTTCTCTTGTAGTTTCTTGTAGTAATGTTTTGTAGTTTTCTCAGTACAGGTCTTTTGTATCCCTGGAAAGACTGATTCCTAAGTATTTTATCTTTTGGGTAGCTATTGTAAATGGAATTGTTTTCCTTTTCAGATCTCTTTGTTGATGTCAAAGAATCCAACTGATCTGATTTTGGTATTTTGATCTTGTATCTTGCCACTTTGCTGAATCTTCCAATTAGTTCCAGTAGTTTTCTTGCTGAGTCTCTTGGTGTTTCTATGAAAAGGATTATATCATCTACAAATAGAGATAGTTTTACTTCTTTGCCTGTTTGGATGCTTTTTATTTCTCTTTCTTGCCGTACTGCCCTGGATAGGACTTCCAAAACAATTGTGAATAGAAGTGCTAATAGAGGTCATCCTGGTGTGGTTTCTATTCACAAGGGAAGGGCTTTCAGTCTCTCTCCTTTGAGAATAATGTTTGCTGTTTGTTTGCATATATCCCCTTTATTATGCTGAGGAATTTCCATTCTATACCTATTTTACTGAAAGTTTTATCAGGACTGGGTGTTGGAGTTAATCAAATGCCTGTTCTGCATCAATTGATATGATCATGTGGTTCCTTTGTTTTGTTTATGTGATGGATTACATTGATTGTTTTTCTAATACTGAATTATCTTTGTATACCTGGTATGAATCCCACTTGATTATGTATTATTTTGTTGGATTCTATTGGTTAGGATTTTGTTGACAATTTTTACATCTATGTTCATGAGTGATATTGGTCTGTAATTTTCCTTTTTAGTGGTGTCTTTGGATGTGGTATCAGAGATGTACTTGCTTCATAAATTAAATTTGGGAGCTGTCCATCCATATGTTCTGGAGTAGTTTGAGTAGGATTTTTGTCAACTTGTGTCTCTGAATGTTTGGTACAATTCTCCAATGAAGCTGTCTTTGCCAGGACTTTTTCTTTTTGTTGATATTTATTTTATGACCTGTTCAATTTCTTTTTTTATTTTGGATCTGCTTGAATTTTCTATCTCCATCTGTGTTAGTTTAGGTAAGTAGTGTGTTCTAGAAATTTGTTTATTTCTTCTAGGTTTTCAAATTGTTCTTCATGTACAGTTCTTCATGTTGTTGTTATTTTAGGTGCCATTGAGTCAGCTTCAACTCATAGCAGCTCTCTGTAAAACAGAGCAAAACACTCCCTGGTCCTGTGCCATCTTCACAATCCTTGCTATACTTGAGCACATCATAGAAGCCACTGTATCAATCCATTTCATTGAGGGCCTTCCCCTTTTTCACTGACCCTCCTCTTTACCAAGCATGATCTCCTCCAGGGAATGGTCCCTTCTGACGACATGACCAAAGTAGGTGAGATGAAGTTCTTCACAGTATCCTGATATTATCTTTTTTAATTCAGTTGATTTGTCATGACATCCCCCATTTAATTTCTTATTCATGTTGCTTGCATCTTCTCTTTGTTTTCCTTTGTTAAATTTGCCTGTGATTTGTTGATTTTATTAATCTTTTCAAAAGAACTTATTTCTAGTCTTCTTGTTTCTTTCTATTGTTTTTCTGTTTCCTGTTTCATTCTTTTTTTGCCTGAATATTTCTTATTTCTTTTATTCTGGTGGCTCTAGGCTTTTCTGCTGCTCTTTTTCTATTTGTTAGAGATATTGGGTTAGGTATTTATTTTGACTCTTTCTTCTTTTATGCGTGTGCATTTATTACTATAAATTGTCCTCTGAGCACTGCTTTTACTGTATCTTAAAGATTT
Organism: Orycteropus afer afer; assembly: GCF_000298275.1. Classification (NCBI taxonomy): domain Eukaryota; kingdom Metazoa; phylum Chordata; class Mammalia; order Tubulidentata; family Orycteropodidae; genus Orycteropus; species Orycteropus afer. The sequence continues at coordinate 764,926 of NW_006921894.1, read as the reverse complement.
TGGCATGTTGTGTTTTCATTCTCATTTGATTCAAGGAATTTTTTTATTTAATTTTTTATTCCTTCTGTTACTCAGGAGTTTTTAAGGAGGGTGTTATTCAATTTCCATGTTTTTTTTTTTTTTTCCCCTTCATCTTCCTATTATTGATTTCTCATTTTATAGCATTGTGATCTGAGAAGATGCTTTGCAGTATTTCAATTTTTTTAAAATTTATTGAGGCTTGCTTTGTGGCCTAACATATGGTCTATTCAGGAGAATGTTCCACATGTGCTGGAAAATGCTATATATAATTCTGTTGTTGGATGAAGTGTTCTGCATATGTCTATAAGGTCAAGTTATTTGATTGTATTAAATAGTCTCTTATGACAATGTGACAAAGTAGGTGAGATGAAATTCTTCATAGTTCTTTTGTGAGTTTCTTTCTAGTTTCAGTCCTTCATTGAAAGTGGTATATTGAAGTCTCCAAGGAAGGCTGGGCAATCTTTCTTCCACAGTGATACTGCCTCGGAAACCCAAGGAGGGGTCGCTATGAGTTGGGGGCCGACTCGATGGCAAATAACAACAACAACATTATTACCATGAATTTATCTTTTCAATTCTGTTCAGGTTTGATTTATGTATTTTGGGGCTCTTTCACTGGGTGCATAGATATTTATTATGGTTATGTCCTCTTGTTTGACTGATCATTTAATCATTATACAATAACCTTCCTTGTATCTTATGGTAGTTTTTGTCTTAAAGTCTATTTTACCTGAAATTAATATTGCCACTCCTGATCTTTTGTAATCACCATTTCCTTGATATATTTTTCCATCCATTTTAATATATTTTTGTCTGTGTGTCTAAGGTGATTCTCTTGTAGCGTATTGATGGGTCATGTTATCTTATCTATTCAGCAACACTCTGTCTCTTGATTGGTCCACTTATTCCATTTACATTCAATGTAATTATATATATATATGTATGTATGAATTTATTGCTGTCATTTTGTGCTTTTTGGTGATGTTGCTCATTGCTTTGTGTGTGCTGAGCTCATTTTGTTTATGATTGTTTAAATCATTTCCTTTATTGCTATTGTCTTAGTATTTGCTAAGTATTTGTGCCTTCTTTTTCATTTTGATGAGAAGGTTTATTTATTTATTTTGAGGTTATCTTGTGATTTATTATTTTCTTCCCAAGTTTTAAATAGGCCATTCTATCTCAAAATCATCTTGACTCCCTCTTCATTTAGAAGTTCTATACCTACACTATTTACTTCCTCTTTTTGCTTTCTGGTCATACTCATTTAAAAATTCATGTCTGCAGTTCCCTGTTTATAGTCTTGTAAGTTTAGTTTACTTTGGATAGTTATACATATGGTTTGATTTCTGCTTTTGGTTGTCAAGTGTGTTAATCATATATTGTTGTCAGCTATTGTTGGTTTTCTGTCCAAAGGATTCCTTTTATCATCTCTTGTAAGCTTGGTCTGGTTTTCACAAATTTTCTCAATTTCTGTTTATCTGGTAATATCCTAATTTCACTATCATATTTGAGGGATGATTTTGCTGGGTATATAATTCTTGGTTGGAATTTTTATTTTTTCATTTAGGGTTTTATATATGTCATCCCATTGCCTTCATACCTGCATGGTTTCTG
>NW_006921894.1:755907-763191 GCF_000298275.1 Orycteropus afer afer | reverse complement strand
TTTTTTTTTTTTTTTTTTAATCTGCTTTCAGGATTCTTTCTTTGTCTTTAGTTTGGGAAAGTTTGATTATGATATATCTCAGTGATTTTGTATTGCAATCTATCCTGTTGGGGTCATTGAGGATCTTGAATGCATATCTTCTTGTCTTTCATCATATTTGGGAAGTTCTCTTCCAACAAATCTTCCACAATTTTCTCTGTGGTTTTCTTTCTTTCTTCCTGTTCTGGAATTTCTGTAACATGTAATTATTCCTCTTGATGGTTTCCCACATAAATCTTAGGCTTTCTTCTTCTCTTGCTTTTCTTTTGGATTGTTCTCTTAATAAGGTATTATTGAAATTTGTCTTCATTCTTACTAAATTTTGCTTCTGTTAGTTCATTTCTACTCCTTTGCCCTTTCAATCTGTTTTTATAATCTTCATATTAATCTTCTGGATTTCTGTTTGCTGTTTTTGTGTGGTTTCTAATTTTTCATTTATTTTGTCAGTTTGTTCTTGTATTGTTTTCCTAAATTTGTCTAGAAATTTGTCTGTATTTTCCTCAATTCTGTCAATGTTTTCCTTGATCTGTCTTTCAGTCTATTGAAAGTACCTAAATATAAGTCTTTTGAATTTCTTATCAGATAGTTTTAATGTCATTTCTTCCTCAGGAAAGTTTTCTGGCTCTGTATTCTGGCCCCTTGTTATTATCTTACTTTTTTGTGTCAACTATATTTGTTAGTTGTTTCTGAGACATTGTGATGTCATTGTATTTATATTAAATTGGTGACTGTGCATTGGTGTGATTCACCCCATTTATTTTTATTTTTGTTTTGTTTTTGCTTTATTTTGATATATCTGAATGAGCAGGGTTCAGGTGCTAGTCTGTACACTAGTTTGGTAGCACTTAGGTACTCACCACCTGTCTCCTGGTGGGTGTGATAGAAGATGAGAACTTGTACATGGATCTTTTTTAGCTGTTCATATAGAGCAGTTAAGGGCAGGTTCAGTTAGTATTGGCTGTTATCTATTATTGATTAATTGGTACAGAAGCAGGTGGTGGCCCTTGCCCAGTGGGTGTGGCTGCAGAAGGTGTGAATGTGGTTGGATCAGTTCAGAGAGGTCAGTTCAGAGAAAGAATAATAATAATAATAAACACAAAAAGAAAGGGGGGAAGCACAAAATAGGAAAAAGAGAAAAAGACTAGCTCTGGGGAGGGAGATAAAAGGAAAGTGAGCAAGAGCAAAAGAATATTAAAGAAAAAATAAGAAAATTTCAAAAACAAAAGCAAGGGTGGGAAAAATGAAAATAAGAAAAGAGAGAATAAAGAAGGGAACCAGGAAAAGAAAAACAGAAAAAAGAAGTAAGAGCCAGGGAAGAGAAAGAAAAAAAAAATTGAAAGGAAGGAATGAAAAAGAAATAATTCTAAACAACAAAAATAATGGGGGCCAGGGCACCCTGGTGATGTTTCTGCTCACCAACCAAGGGGTGGGTATCAGGGCATCTCATCCTGGTACTAGTTCCTTCCTACCCAGAACGCAATCGGGAGCAGGGCACCTGATCTCACATGTTTTCCTGCTGATGCAGAGGATATCTGGAGGCAGGAAAACTGTACCCAGAAAAAGTTCTAGCCAGTTCAGACAGCAGCTGGGAGCAGGTGCTTGGTTGCAGAAGGGATTGCTGTTAGCCAAAAAAGCAGTTTGGAGACACGGTATCTGGTTTCAGAAAATGTTTCTGCTGTCCCAAAAGACAGCTGGGAACAGGGCCCTTGCTCCCAGGAAAAGTTCCTCTCATCCCAAAAGGCAGCTAGATGTAGGGTATCTGGTCCCAGAAAAAGTTCCTTCCAGCAGAAAAGGTGCCTGGCAGAAAGGCAACTAATCTTGATACTTGTTGTTGTTGTTGTTGTTATGTGCCGTCGAGTCAGCCCTGACTCATAGCGACCCCTCCTTGGGTTTCCGAGGCAGTATCACTACGGAAGTAGGATTGCCCAACCTTCCTTCCGAGGAGTGGCTGATGGGTTTGAACCGCCAGCCATCTGGTGAGCAGTCAAGAATCTTGATACTAGTTCCTGTATATCCAGAAGGGAACTGGGGGCAGGGCACCTGATTCCAGATGACTTCCTACTGGCCCAGAAAGTGTCTGGGAGCACGGCATCTGGGCGCATAGAAAGTTCATGTCAATCCAAAAGGTGACTGGGAGCAAGGCACCTGGTTCCAAATGGAGTTCCTGACACCCCAAAAAGCATCTGTGGGCAGGGCCCTATTCCCAGAAAAAGTTCCAGCTGTCATAGAATGTGACTGGATATAGGGTGCCTGGTCTCTGGAAAAATTCTTACTGACCCAAATGTTGGCTGGGAGCAGGGTGCCTAGTCTCAGGACCAGTTCCTGCCTGCCCAGAAGACAGCTGGTGGTAGGGCACCTAGTCGGGGTTGAAATTACTGCCAGTCCAGAAGGTGGAGAATTACTGCCAGTCCAGAAGGTGGTTGGGGTATGGCCACACCTCTGTTTATCAGTTTATCAGTTGGATGTGAGGTACAAGGGGAACAAAGCACCTTTCTGGTCCTCAGTTGCCAGTGTGGTTAACCATGCAGTCCTCAGCAAGCAGAGCTAATTGTCAGGTTGCTGCAGGGATCAAATATTCAAACTGGCCACAGTGTCAGGCTTGTTGAGAGCTTCATTTTTCTCCTTATTCCTTGTTTTCATTCAGCTCTTTCTGCTAGTCAGTTTTTAATCCACTTCTTTATCCTTCACTTCAAATCTCAGGGTTCCGGGACTTTTCTCTATATCTTTTTCATTTGGCTTCTGTTTCTTTGTTGTATGTCTGTGTAGCTTGTCTGACTATTCCACCATCTCCTCAGAAATTCCACATGTGGGTTTTGTATGGTTCTCACCATAAGCTTATGGAGTAGAAAAGTTGATGCTTTTGAAAAGTATATGATGTCCTTAATTGATTTGACATTTTTGACATTCCCATGGTAGCTTTATACTTTCTTAGATTCATTGATGAATTTTATGTGTTTCATAGTTCCTATGTTAAAATGACTTGATCAATTCTTCCTTGAACAGAGTTAGAAAACTGACTAGTACATTTAATTTGAAAAACTTAGAGATTGATTTTTCTACTTTTCTGTACTCCCCCAGTTCTAGTTAACCATGACTGATTTAATTTTTATTTTTCAATAATTAGATTCAATCACTTTCCTACTAGTATTAGGGATAAGACTGTTTTGATCCATAGGATTTTAATTTGCTGATTTTAGGAAGTACATCACCAGGCCATTCTTCCTACTCCATCTTAGTCTGGAAGCTGTACTTAAACCTACTCGGCACCATAGCAAAATCAAAAGCCTCCACAGACAGATGGGTGGTGACTGTGCATGAAGTGAATTGGCTGGGAATTAAACCTGGGTCTGCCACATGGAAGGCAAGAATTCTACCACTGAACCTCCACTATGTTCTGCACATTGCACACACTTAATAAATGACAGTGGCTTGATTAACATGTCACCCCAGTAAGGCCTCAAATAAAATGTGTTATTTTCTGGGCAGCAGCTGCCCAGAAACTGGCCCTGCAGGGGCAGCTATACCTAGGTATCCCCCATTGTCATCTCTGGACCTTTCCTGCTTTCAGAGTTCTGATTCTGGAGTCATCTTGTGCAATCTGACTGTACAATGCTTCAGGAAGCAGGAGCATAGTTCTTTCATTAGTGAAAATTCAAACTTCAGGAGCTATAGGTACTCCCCTTTGTGTGTGGGTGTGTGTGTGTGTGTGTGTGTTGCTGAACCAGTGTCAGCTTGTCAGTGGCTGGTAGATTCTTGTACACTGCCACATTCACCTTTCTTGCTTGGCTGTCCTGGCATCTCAGTTTTCTATGAGCTTCAAGAGCCTTTACTGAGTTCTCTTACCACAGGAAAACACTCAGGACTCACACCTTGGAGGATGTTGGGCTTTGATCTCATGAAGTACATTAGAAGCTATTTACAGAACACCTGTTATATCCACATGGCTCCTTAGCTGGCACACATTGGCCTATCATTTTGAGTTTGAAATATGTAACAAAATTTAGAAATCCAGTTGATGAAGACTCTGACTTAAAGTGTGAATTAAAGAAATTGCAGAGGCAGATTGAGAATTCTCAGAAGAAAGTAATAAAGGCTTTATCAGCTCTAGGGTTTAGAGCCTGTCATTCCAGGTAAATGCAGGCAGTGACTCCAACCAGTCCAGAACTAAGTTCTCTCTGACCTGTATTCTACTTCAGATTTCAACAGTTTCTAAATGGGAAGGTGGAGAGATTGGAAATTACTATGGTTGTATTTCATTTGTAGTGTGTTGCTTATATTAGTTTTTGCATTAATTTCTAGTAAACTATATAGAGTTCACATTCCATAGTATGTATACCCCACTCCCAAAGACTCCATAACACCTCTGGGATGCTGAAGCAGTTGAATCCTGACTGGGTATGTGACCTTGGAAGAGCCCACTTAGTTTCCGTTAGTCTCAGTTTCCTCATTGGTCAAATGGGATAGTAAACCCACTTCAAGGAGTTGCTGTGAAAAAAGAATCCTGGCACAATGTCTAGTACATGAGAGGCACTCAAAAGATGTCAGCCCATTTCCTCCCTCCCTTTATAAAGTTCAGAGCATAATTAGACGTAGATGTTTGAGCCAGGTGGGCCCAGCTGACAGGTGAGTCAAGATTCTGGGGCCCGAAACAGAGACTCCCAGGCAATAAAAGAGCCTTACCCAATGTAGCCATGACACTCCTTGGTGCTACTCATCACACAGAGTCTGAGAAATACAATGCTGCATTTGTGTGTCCTTTTCTTTTGAAGGAGCTTGGAAGTCCACTTGGCACTCTAAATTCTGCCTAAAGCAGTTGCATTTATGAGCTGATTCCAGAATCACAGAGTTAGCCATTACAAATTTAAGATCTAAGAGCATTTATCCTGAGGTAAAGCAATGGCCTAGTGTCACTTCCACATCCTCTTTTTAATGTCCCAGTCAGCAGATGTCGCTCTAGACACAACATCACTGCAAAAAAAAATCCTCCTCCTTATGCCAGTAATAGATGAGCAGGATCTGAGGATCTTCCAAAGCTTGGACTGTAGCATAGCCCTGTGGTCTAATTTAAGGATGTGTGAGCCATAAATTGCATCAACTCCCCACCCCTGTTTCTCTCTCACATCACCACTATGGGCTGGACACTGAAAGGTTTTTGTGGGTGCATAATTTTTTTTTTTCCTTCATGAACATTTTTGCTCTACTTTACAAGAAATAAATTTAAAAAATAATATGTTAAAGGGTCAGCTGTTGTTAGAGAAGGAGAATGTCAACAGTGAAACATACTGTAAATAGTCTTAAATTATGGGAACATATCAGAGAGTATACCTCTTTTGTACAGTATATTGACATGTAGTCTTTCTTTTATTCAAGGAGATCCTGCCTAGGTAATTATACCTATTTTAAATAAACTAAAATCCTTAGTGAGCTGCCTTATGGGCATGAGGGAAGGAAATATGAGTAGTCTGGGTTTGGTTTTGTAGTTTCCAAATATATAGCAAAGGAAAGGAGAGAAACAAGGTCCCAGTCCTAGAGTTGCTTGCTGATCTTGTGTTTCAGTTTGACTGTAGCTCTAACTATGAAAACTAAGTTTTCCCAATAGGTATGTAGTGACAAGAGTTGTCTTTGAAAAAAAAAAAAAAAAAGTGAAAGCTCATAGAAAATCAGGATGGATGTTAAATTGTCTGTTGTAGCAAACAACTAATCAGGTGTTTGGTAATTTTTCACGAAAGTTGTGATGCCTCTATTGATGATACTAGTGTCTAAGGCACTTGACTGCTAACCAGAAGGCTGGCAGTTCAAACCCACCAGCCACTCCCCAGAAGGAAGGTTAGGATATCTACTTCCGTAGTGATACTGCCTTGGAAATGCAAGGAGAGGTCGCTATGAGTAGGGTCCAACTCGATGGCATGTAACAACAAAACAATATTGAACAAAGTGCCCCTCATGTTTACCAACCTCTTGAAGAAATCTCAGTGGACTTACAAATTCAAATGTTTAATTTCCATCATATTAAAATGCTTTTCTCTTTGGTTTACTCTGTTTAGGTCCTTAAAAAAAGAACAAAAACTCAACCTTTTACCTTGCTCTCTAATTACAAATAGGAAATTTAGAAAGAGGAATTTCATTGTATAATCACAGGACAATGACAAAAGACTTGAAGGGCTTAAACATTTCTAAATGATATGTACATCACTACTGCTTGAAGTATATACTTGCATTTATAGGAACTGTTTCTTAAGCAAGCTGAGAATTTTTGATTTGTAGAAGGCTTCACATATGAGGAAAAAGAGAATAATAGGTCTTTGGACTGTATAAAGATTCATTTATAGCTCCCTTCTCCATCCCCACACCCATCTTCCTCTCCCCACAACCTCCAAATTGAAGATAGAAAAATTGAAGTTGTAAAAATGTTATAGTAGCAAATTTGTAATACTAGTGAATCTTTCCTGTAGCCCCTATGACAATCAAACCATGAGTTACCTCTTTGCTGATGGTCCAGAGGAGGCTTCATTTTTATGGAAACTCAGAAGCCTTTGCTCTACTGAGAGCATTTCTACCTTTGTTGACTTGTCACCTCAGATATATATGCTTAGACCCTACAGTGCTGAGTCAACACATACCTGTTTTCTCTGGCCACCATTGAAAGTGATTTGTATAGAAATCTGAGGACCAGATAGAACCCTATATGTCTCCTCAGCCACATACTTATGTAGTGGGGCTATTTTTTCTTAGGGAAACATGCTAAATTCTATTTGTTGCTAAAAACTAATATAGCAATGGGAGAGAATGGAAAATTCCTAGATAGGTTAGAAAAAAATTAAAATTAAATAAAAATATGTATATATACCAAAGATTATTAGTGATTACCAGGGGTAGAAGGGAGGGGGAAAGGATAATCTTTTGTTGGTGGGGCATTGAAATTATGCTAATGGTGGTTAAAAAAAAAAGCCTAATATAGCAGTACTTCGAATTGATACTATTTTTTATTCAGTAATCAGTCTCTCAATGGGTAAATATATTTTAATCCTAAAAAAATAAAATCTGGGAAAGCTTATATAAAATATGTGTTTACTCTGGAGTGTGGTAGTACTCTGGAAAAATAAGCCCTTGGTGATGATTCCTGAGTGGCCTGGCTCCAGCCTGTGTTCTTCAGGGAGTTGGCATTACTTTAAAAATTATTTGTTAGATATTGAACAGATAAACACAAATATATGTATGTATGTATGTATATATATATATATATAT
>NW_006921894.1:751372-755807 GCF_000298275.1 Orycteropus afer afer | reverse complement strand
ATATATATAGGAGCTCTGGTAGCATAGGCACTTGACTGCTAACCAGAAGGCTGGCAGTTCAAACCCACCAGCCACTCCTCAGAAGGAAAGTTGGGCAATCTGCTTCCATAGTGATACCGCCTTGGAAACCCAAGGAGGGATCACTATGAGTCGGGTGTGACTCAAGGGCACGTAACAACAACATATGTATATGTGTGTGTGTGTGTGTGTATGAGACATCCTGCCATCAAGTTGATTCTAACTCATGGTGACCCCCATTGGGGTCTTAATGGAAGTAGTTTACCTCATCTTCCTCCCAGATGGCAGCGGGTGAGTTTTCTGGCAAGCAGCCAAATATCTTACCCATTATGCCACCAGAGGTCCTTATGTATTTATATATATGGTATTAAGAACCATCATGATGCATTAGACATCATGTGCCACCACTCATTTCAAGCAAAAGAATATGACCATTACCTTGAAGGTCCCTTGTGTACCCTCCCTGATCACACTTTCCTCCTCCCCTCAGAAGTCACCTGTTGCTGCATGGACCATTATCCCAAAACTTGCCTTCCTATATGGAGTGCACTGTAAGACTGAAGAAAGAAGGGGGCAATACCAGGATGGTTGCAAATTAATTTGTTTAGGGAGATTTATGAGGCAGGTCCTAGGTGGTGTCAGGGCCAGTTCAGTTTTCCACATCCCTCAGTGGTAGGCAGGGGTTATATGGTTATGATGAAGAAAAGTAGCTACATGCCAGACCTCAGATTTACAAGGCCACCCCAGCAGGAATTACATAAGAATGATTTAACAAATGGAAGTGAGCTAGCAGAAAGTAAAATGTGACCATAGTCAAACTCGCAAACCTTGTTTCCCCTTCAGTCCACCCCTCAAGTCCAGCTCTTACAATCTGGCATGTCCCCCCTCTTCTGCAAGGTCCCCGAGGGGCCAGAGGGTCAATGATACAACAATATAGGTAGGGACAGACAGTGTTGTGGTCACTGGAGGCACAAACTACAGCAACAATATAGACAAGCAGAGCAGAATAACCCTATACCAGGAAAAGACGAAGACCCAGCAAGAAAGGATTCAAAATGAAGTGTCATCAGTAATCACCATGCTATTTCCCTTTAGCATCGTAGAGCTTGAAAAACTAGGTACAGCAGTTTGAATTAGGAATTTAGGTGCTCTGAACAGCTCACTGAGTCAGAGTGCACCAAACTCAGAGGAGTGGAAGTAGAAGAAAGGTAAAGAGGAAGAAACTAAAGAAGATCTACCCTGTGGAACATGGACAGGCAGCTGAAAAAGGCAGTGACTGGCAAGCGAGAACAGCCATCCAAGACTTCCCTGGGTCAAGGCAGAAGACACTCCATATCAGCATACCAGCGACCACACCAGCATACCAGTGATCACCCCAAGGATTTACCTTTAGCACCGGATTTTATTGGCAACTTGGGTCAGATAGGTGCAAATGGGCACATCCAGCACCACTGAAACCCAAGCAGAGAGCCCATTCGTGCTCCAGGAGGGTGGGCTCGCTCTCCCCTCAGTGGGTCACTGAATAGGCTTGCGTCAGCTTAGTGGCACTGAGAAGTCTGTGATTGACTTTATCACTAAAATCGGGACCAGAGATTATTAGCAGGCACTCTCCCGACTCCAGCAGAGCTGAAACTGAGCACATCTTTGGTGCCACAGTTGGGCGGACTCACAAACTCCCAAGCTGATTGCTGTCTGGGCAGGTTGGGCCAGCACTGCGGGCAGGCAGGGTGGAGAGAAAAACACCCATGGCAGATTGCATAGCTGGTAAGTTGCCTTGAGTTGGCTTTTTGGTGCCGAGAGGCCTCGGGAGCTGGGTTTTTGTGTGTGTCTGAGCCTAGCAGAAAGTGGCAACCACCTACCACTGGAGTCTTTCCTGAAACTGAGCTGCAGGCCTGTAAATAACAGTACAACATCATCAGTAGCAACATGCTCAAAGCCCTAGGAAGCACCCCTAGCAACAGCAAGCTTCCTTTTTCTGCTTCTACCTTCTCCACCAATAACTTCACTCATCCAGTAGAAGAAACCACATTCAGCCAACATAAAACCTCCCAGTTTGAACTCTAAACCTCTTTACGACAAACAGAAACCCATATCCACATTCCACACAGTGATTCCACCATCACAAAGAAAACTGCAGAGCGACCCAGCATACCTGAACTAATAACTAAATAAAATAAAATACACCAGCTTCAAGTTTTCAAAATATTAAACCATAAAACCAAGACAAAACACATCAACATGTAATAAACAGTTAAAGACAACTTCAAAATGTCTAGGAAATAATAGACAACCTCAAATCAAACAAACAACAACAAAAACAGGACAAGGCATTAGAAGCAAAACCACAAACAAAGATCTCATTATACATGGAGGAAGAGGAGTCAATAGAATTATCTGAGAAGGAATTTAGAAGATATGTTTATAGAGCTATACAAGAGCCTAAGGAAACCCCAAACAGAAACAAGGAGAACATAGACAGTTCCCTGGAGGAACTCAGGAAAATCATTGAGCAACAGAATATTAAGATTAATTCACAATCAGAACTCATACAAAAACAGCAGTTAGAAATGCAGAAGATGAGTACTGAAATGCAGATGAGTACCAAAATGACAGAATTACACAACACAGTAGAAGCACAAAAGAGGAGGTTCGAACTAGCTGAAGAATGCATACCCTAACTAGAAAACAAATCCCTGCACACTATCCTGTATGAAGAAAAATCAGAACAAAGATTTAAGAGAAATGAAGAGAAACAAAGCATTATATGCAATGACATGAGAAAAAAACAATATAAGACTCATTGGAATTCCAGAACAAGAAGAGGCAAAAAATATCACTGAGAAAATAGTGGAAGACCTGCTAACAGAAAACTTCCCCCATATCATGAAAGAAGAAAAGATATTTGTCCAAGAATCTCATAGAATCCCACACAGGATAGATCCCAAGAGAAAAACACCAAGGCATATTATAATCAAGCTTTCCAAAACCAAAGTAAAGAAAGAAAAAGAAAAAATTTTGAGAGCTGCCTGGGAAAAAAGAAATATTACTTATAATAGTAAAACAGGCTGAGCTCTGATTACTCAGCAGAAACCATGCAGGCAAGAAGGCAATGGGATAGCATATATAAAACACTGAAAGAAAAGAACTTCCAACCAAGAATCCTATATCCAGCTAAATCATCCATCAAATATGAGGGTGAAATCAAGGCATTCTCAGACAAACAGAAATTAAGGGATTTTGTGAAAACCAGACCAACCCTACAAGAAATGCTTAGGGAAGTCCTTCCAACAGAGAACCCACAATAGAGATCAACAAAACCAGGATATGTGGCATCAACATTAAAACCAAAATAATTAATACTGAAAATAAGACAATAAAACATTGTACCTTAAAAATCTAGGAACTCAATCAGCACACAACAGCAACTAACCTATCAGAGGGAATAAAACTTCTAGGTCCAGACCCTCGAATGGAGAGGAAAACAGGACAATGTCTTTGCAGTACACACTGTTCTAAAAATGTAGAGATAAGAATATACTCCAAGGTAACCACAGAGAAAAGTAACAATCCTTCTAAGCAAATACAGAAGGAAGGAAAACATAAGCATAAAACCAACTATAAAGAAGAAAAGGGAGAAAACATTAGCCAACAAACCGAACTCAGCACAGAAAAGTATAAGGACCAAAGAAACACCACAACATGACAAAAAAACACAATAGAATGACAGCGATCAATTCATACCTATCACTAATTACATTCAATGTGAATGGACTAAATGCACCTATCAAGAGAAAGAGAGTGGAGGATCCAGCAAGATGGCAGACTAGGCAGAAAGACTGCACAGACCCTCTTCAACAAAGAAAAGGGAAACCAATTAACACAGACACAGGAGATAATCTTGGAATCCTGGACTCCTGAGCCTTGAAGGGAAGAATTTAGAAGTGGACTAAACCCCAACAGGCAGAAGAACTTGAGTGAAAATACAAAAAAAGGAGACAGATGGAGCTGCGGTTTGGCAGCGATCCTGACGGCACAGACAGCTTGGAGATTCCCGAGTGGTGGTAGGACCTAAGAATTAACCTAAAAATCACCCTGCTAGCCAGAGACAGCATGGAGGACTGTGCACAGTGGCTGGGGAACAAACGCAGAAGGTGAAGAGAAGGGTGAGCTGAGCTGTGGCCTTTTGCCGGTCTGGAGGGCACACCATTTTGAAGATTAAAAAAGCGGCTTGACCATTTTGGATATTTAAAGAGACAGCGCTCTCATAGATTCCTGGGGCTTAAGAACACATTCTGCTTTCCAGCAACCACAAGGACACTCAAGACCTGCAAGACTGACAAGGTACGACATTCCTCTTGTTACTCTTGGTGAATGGAGGTGCGGCCATCCTCCACTCCCACCTACCTTCTGGGCCCAC
>NW_006921894.1:748291-749187 GCF_000298275.1 Orycteropus afer afer | reverse complement strand
TTTGAGTTTTGTTCCACATTGTTCTCCCTTTCTATCAAGGATCTCCTACATAGATCCCCTTCCAAGTGGATGACAGTGGTAGCCGGGCACCATCTTGTTCTGCTCTCATAGTTGTATAGGCTGCAGATTGGATGGTGTACCAGTCGCTAGTACTAATTGTTTCCATGAATTTTGGTGTTCTTCATTCTTCTTTGCTCTGGACGTGGAGAGACCCATCGTTGCATCTATATGGCAGCTTGCTAGCTTTTAAGATCCCAGTTACTACTTGCCACAGTAGGAAGTGGAACAATGTTTTGTATAGTATGTTATGCCAATTGAGCTTGATGTCCCCTTGCGACTATGGTCCCAAGCCCACAGGTTCAACTACTCAGTCCCTCTGGATAGCTATCTGTGACCAAGCAGTGACCACAACTTTGCCCCTTGTCAGCTGTACTATACACCTGGGGATTCTGATCATTCACGTAAACTTAGAGAATCATTGTCTGCCAACCCTATATATGATCTTGGATACACTCCACATTTCATAGACATACCTAATTGTATAGCCTGTCCACCCATTATCCATCCATATACCCATGTTTGCCTTCACTGACAACGCAGTACTGTAGGTGTAAAAGGGTTTGTATTTGTTGTCTGTGACTCTCATGTACCTCTCTATGTCTTTCTCATCCTCAATGGTGCCATACTGGTCATTCCCATTTGGTACATTGCCCTTTTCTTCACCCAAATCAATACTTATTTCTATCTATCTAAAAGCGTTCCCTCCTCTCCCCTCCCACCCCTGGGAACCAACAAAGAAAATTTCCTTCCATAGATAAACCTTTCCTTAACTTTTAAAATAACACACTAATACAATATTTGTCCTTTTGTGATTGACTTATTTCACTCAGCATAAT
>NW_006921894.1:732589-734115 GCF_000298275.1 Orycteropus afer afer | reverse complement strand
TATGTGAACTGCTGTATGGAAAGTGAATTTGCTCTCTAAATCTTCACTCAAATCACAATTAAAAAAAAAAAAGAGAGAGAGAGAGAGTGGCAGACTGGATAAGAAAGGAAGACCCATCAATATGCTGCATACAAGAGACACACCTTAGACACAAAGATAAAAACAAATTAAGAGTTAAGTGATGGAAAAGAATATACCAAGCCAATGGAAACCAAAAAAGGGCAGGAGTAGCAATGTTGATTTCTGATTTAAAAAAAAAAAAAAGATACTAAGGTGAAAAACATCATAAGAGATTAGGAGGGACATTATATGATGCTGAAAGGGTCAATTGAAAAAGAAGACTTTACAATAATAAATATTTATGCACCCAATGAAAGTACTCCAAAATATGTGAAGCAAATATTAACTGAATTAAAAGGAATAATAGACAACTCTACAATAGAAGTAGGAGACTTTAACACACCACTTTCATGGAGGGAGAGGTCAACTGGATAAAAATTCAACAAGGATACAGAAGAACTCAACAGTACAATCAATAAACTGGAACTCATAGACATATACAGAGTATTTCACCCAAGAAAAACAAAATTCACATTCTTTTCCAGTGGCTCCTTCTCCAGAATAGACCATATGCTAGGACATAAAACAAGCCTCAATAAATTCAAAAGCAGTGAAATACTGCAAAGCATCTTCTTGGACCACAGTGTTATAAAGCTAAATATTAATAATAGGAAGAGCAAGAAAAAGCATCAAACATATGGAAGCTGAACAACTCACTGCTCAAAAACTACTGGGTAACAGAACAGATAAAAACTGAAATTAAAAATTCCTGGAAATAAATGACAATGAAGATACATCATACCAAACTTATGGGACACAGCAAAAGCAGTACTCAAAAGACAGTTTATTGCAATAAATTCATACACCAAAAAAGAGGAAAGAAACAAAATCAACACTCTAACTCATCAATTCCAACCACTAGAAATAGAACAACAAAAGAATCCTACAGTATCTAATGAAGCAAGGAAATAATAAAGATCAGAGCAGAAATAAATGAAACAGAAAACAAAAAAAGGTAGAGAAAATCAACAAATCAAAGAGCTAGTTCTTCAAAAAGACTAATAAAATCGCTAAACCATTGACAGACCTAACAAAAGAAAAGAAAGAGAAGATGCAAATCACAAGAATTGTAAACAAAAATGGTGTCATCACAACAGAACCAACTGAAATAAAAAAGATACTGACAGAATTTTATGAAAAACGGTACACCAATAGATTTGAGAACCTAAAAGAGATGGACAGGTTTCTAGAATCACAAGACCTACCTAAACTATCCCACTCCGAAAGCTTGAACAGACCGATAACAAGGGAAGAAATTGAACAGATCATAAAAAAAAAAAAAAAAAACTTCCCACAAAGAAAATTTCTGGCCCTGATGGCTTCACTGGAGAATTCTATCAAATATTCAGAGAAGAGTTGACACCTATGCTACTCAAGCTATTCCAGAACATAGAAAAAGATGGAAT
>NW_006921894.1:706013-732202 GCF_000298275.1 Orycteropus afer afer | reverse complement strand
TATATGCAAAGCCAATGGCCAACATCATTATTAATGGAGAAAGACTCAAGGCATTCCCCTTATGAAGGGGAACCTGAGAGGAATGCCCTCTATCACCACTTCTGTTTAACATTGTATTGGAAATTTGGGCCAGGGCAATAAGGCAAGAAAGAAAAATAAAAGGCATACAAATTGGCAAAGAGGAACTAAAACTATATTTGTGGATGATATGATCCTACACATAGAAAACCCAAGGGACTCAATAAAAATAAAAAAAAATAAAAAAAACTACTGGAACTAATAGGTTCAGCAATGTGGCAGGATACATGGACAACATACAAAAATCAGTTGGATTTCTCTACACCAGCAAGGAATCCTCTGATAAATAAATAAGAGAAAAAATACCATTTCCTATAGCTAGGAAAAAGATAAAATATCTAGGAATAAACCTCACCAGAGACACAAAAGACCTATACTGAGAAAACTATAAAACACTGCTACAAGAGACAACAAGGGCATTACATAATTGGAAGAACTACCTTGTTCATGGATAGGTAGACTAAACATTTTGTAAATGTCAGTAATACCTAAAGAAATCTATACATTTAATGCAATCCCAATCCAGATTTCAACAAGATTTTTTAAGGACATAAAAAAAAACAATTACTAATTTCATATGGAAAGGAAAGAAACCTCAAATAAGCAGAGCACTTCTCAAGAAAAACAAAGTGGGAGATCTCACACTCCCAGATCTTAAGAACTACTATACAGTCTAGTAGCATTGTGCCTAAGGCACTTGACTGCTAACCAGAAGGCTGACGGTTCAAACCCACCAGCTACTCCTTGGAAGGAAGATGGAGCAATCTACTTTCATAGTGATACTGCCTCAGAAACCCAACGAGGGGTCACTATGAGTTGGGTCCGACTCGATGGCACATAACAACAACAACAACAATATACAGCCACAGTAGTCAAAACAGCATGGTATTGGTACAATGATAGACAGATAGACAATGGATCAGATTTGAAACTCCAGATATAGACCCATTCATCAATGGAGACAGCCTTTTTAACAAGTGGTGCTGGCAAAACTGGATATCCACCTGTAGAAAAATGAAACAAGACCCGTATCTTACCCCATACACAAAAACAAACTCAAGCTGGATCAAAGACTTAAATGTAAAACCCCAAACTATAAAATGCATCAAAGAGAACATAGGGGCAAATCTGGGAGCCCTAATTTATGGCATAAATAGACTGTCAAGCATAACCCAGAATGTGCAGGAGATAGAGGAGAAGCTAGATAACTGGGGCCTTCTAAAAATTAAATTCTTGTGTGCATCAAAAGATTTCATCAAAACGGTAAAAAGAGAACCTATAGATTGGGAGAAAATATTTGCCTATGACATATTTGATAAAAGACTTATCTCCAAAATCTATAGAAAATTTCAACACCTCAACATCAAAAAGTCAAATAACCCAATTCACAAATTGGCAAAAGACTTGAACAGACACTTCACCAAAGAAGGTATACAGGCAGCCAGCAAACACATGAAAAATTGCTCACAATCATTAATCATTAGAGAGATGCACATCAAAACAACAATTAGATATCATCTCACCCCAGCAATAATAGCAAAGTTCAACAGGTCCGAAAGTAACAAATGCAGGTGAGGTTGTAGAGAGATCAGAACTTTTTGTACACTGCTGGTATACAACCATTGTGGCAAACGGTATGGCGTTTCCTTAAAAAACTGAAAATAGAAGTACCATTTGACCCAGCAATTCCATTACTAAGAATATATCTTAAAGAGGTGAGAGAGAGCGCACAAACAGACATATGTACTTCTATGTTCATTGCAGCCCAATTCACCATAGCAGAGATGGAAACAACCTAAATGTCCATCAACGAATGAGTGGATATCCAAATTATGGTATATCCAATCAAATACTATGCCACATTAAAGAACAATGAGGGATACATGAATCATCTCACAATGTGGATGAACCTGGAGGACATTATGCTGAGTGAAATAAGTCAATCGCAGAAGGACAAGTACTGTATGAGCCCATAACTATAAAAAGAGAAGAGTTTGCTTGGGAAAGGGAACTCACCTAGTAGGTTACCAGGATTGGGAGGGAAGGGGAGGGATTAATTTGGGGCTAGTTGAGGCCTACACGCTGGCTTGGGTACAGGGAGGGATATACGGGAAGGATATATGGCCACCATGATAACATTAGGAAATGGGAGGACACCGAATTATGCACATGAAAGATAGATGACAGATGTTAATACCAACCAATGTTTCCACAATACCTCATTGTCATTAACACCATACACTAGGCTATACAGATAAACACACAAACACCTGAAATGAACAGATGGGGGTCAGTGAATAGAGGTATAATCTAGACCAAGGATAGACTCAGCTGAGGCTAATCTTGTACAGACACCATTGATACAAAATACCTGCAGTCCTTACAGAAACAATAGAAGACAGACACAGAGTAATCCCTTGCATACAATCAGATACTATGGGAGACAGATCCAATAGATCTACTGCCTCAGGACTATAGTACTGGGAGACACCAGACTCGATTGGCACAACAAAATACATAAAAGTGTTGCTCCACACCCTACATTGGTGAGTAGCAACTGGGGTCTTAAAAGCTTTCAAGCAGCCATCTAAGATGCAACTAATTGTCTCCTAGAATTGGAAGTGAAGAAGAATGCCAAAAAAGGGGGAGGGATTTAGAAGCAATCAGCCCTAGGACATGATGGCCCTTGAGACCAGAAGTACTAGATGGTGCCCAGCTACCAATGCCAACCACTCAGAAAAGGATCAAATCTGGAGATCCTGGATAGAGTGGGAGGGAAAACGTGAAACAAAATCCAAAAACTCAATAATGACCAGAATTACTGGTCAGATGAAATCTGGTGAGACTCCCAATACTATGGCCCTGGAATACATTCTGTGCCTGGAATAAAACGCACTCCCAGGGGTGAGCTCTCAGTCCAATAGTTAACAAGATGTACACGCAGACCACTCAACCCAGGATGATGCACCCACATACTCTATGGTACTACATCCCTTAGAAGAATAGACCATGGGACACCAGAGGACCAACATTCAAACTGAGGAAATGCAGGACAAACAGAAGTGCATAAATATGAGGGGCACAGGGGGAGGGTTACAGGGTAGGGAGGGGAGGAGACTGGGTTAGGGTTGGACATGGCGAATGGGGAATGAAACTAAATGGGCGTGTTATGATGAATGTAAAACAAGCTCTTAAAATAAAATTAATTAATTAATTTGAAAAAAAAAAAAAAGGACCCACCAAAAACATGTCACCAGCCAGAGGGGAAAGACAAAAACTAGGCACCCACACCAGTCCAGCCATGAGTGTGTCCAAGGCCTCTATCTGTTTCTTCATATGGCCTAGTAAATTAGTAATGTTCTAGTGGTAGTCTTGTATAGGTTGTTATTGTTGTTATGTGCCGTCGAGTCAGACCCAACTCACAATGACCCCTCCTTGGGTTTCTGAGGTGGTATCACTACGGAAGTAGATTGCCCAATCTTCCTTCCAAGGAGTGGCTGATGGGTTTGAACTGCCAGCCTTCTGGTTAGCAGTCAAGTGCCCTAGGCCCTATGCTACTAGAGCTTCCAGTCTTATATATAGGTACAGCATTCAGTCTTTACTACAGCACATGTTGTATGTTGAATGGCTATTAAAAGGCCTAGAGCCATTCAGTTCTGAAGGACTACCTTCTTCACTTGGATGGGTTCAGCAGTTAATACCTACAAGCTTTCTCTACTATCATTCAGGGCTTGTTTGGTAAAATTGGTTGGAGCTTCAGTTTTGTCCCATTGTTTCTAAGGAGACAAGAGAAGGATGAAAAATAGTTAAAAGTTAGTCATACCAGTGGAAAAAAAAACTGTGCTTGGCCCACCTGGCTTTTCCTATAACATAATTCAAAGGCTTTAGTATAGATTTTTTAATGGTCCCTATAGTATAGGGTAACTCCAAAAGTGCAGTGCCCTATCCAGTCATACAGTAACCAGGACTGTAAGTAGTAGCCACACAGCTATCAAATGCTGTTAAAAATGAGGTATGCATCTGCAGTTATAACCAAACCAAACTCACTGTCGTCGAGTCGGATCCGACTCATAGTGACCCCTCCTTAGGTTTCCGAGGCATATCACTATGGAAGTAGATTGCGCAATCTTCCTTCTGAGGAGTGGCTGGTGGATTTGAACCATCAGCCTTCTGGTTAGCAGTCAATGGCCTTAGGCACTACACCACCAGCTACAACTATTCAGTGCCATTTGGCACTATCACCCATTGACAATGGGACACAGGAGTCCAACCCACTATTTGGGAGGGAGACTTAGAAAGAGACAAGGGAACCCATGGAATTCTATTCAGAAAAAAACAAAGAGGTGGGTCTGTCAGGCATACCCTGATCTAGTACCAACCAAGCTAAACCATCCCATAGATCATAAACACCCTCTTGTGTCTGCAACCAAGATACAGTTTTCTGCGATGGTCTGAGTTCAGTGATGCTGTACCCCCCATTTCCTGTTAAACCCACTTAGTCACAGAGGCATGACTACACCCCCACATATCTCTCATGGCTATCTACTTGGTTCTGGCCAGAGGCTTCACACTTCAAGGCATACCTCTAGCACTTAAGAAAGGGAGCTGTCCACAGACCCAGAAGCTGCTCTTGTGGATTTCAGTGAAATTGTAAGCACACTCTAGGAAGATGTTGGCAGCCCCAAAGGGAAGAAAGCAGAATAAGGTCAGTGGTTCAAATCCACCAGCTTCTCTACAGAAGGAAATGGGACAATCTATTTCCATAAAGGTTTATAGCCTCAGGAACCCAATGGGGGTGCATATGAGTCAGAACCAACTCAATGGCAGTGAGTTTGGTTTTGGTTTCCAGTTATGGTCAGAAAGACAGTTGTTTAATAGTTACCAAGGGGGTAAATCTTCTCCTTCTTTTAGGCTCACATTAGTGCCTTCTCCTTGGGTGGTGACAACAGCAACTGCCTTAGGCATTTTCCTTATCTGAGCGTACCATACATGCTGCTCCAGGGAAGCTTACTTGAGGGGTTGTTAAGTAAAGTTACCTTTTGCTTTATGCCAGAAAAGGAGATCCATTCCCATTCCTCGTGCTGTAGCCATCTTTTCAGTCCATGTGAAGCATGACTGTTGAGGATCTCCATGAAATAGGGTGGTAGGCTCCCACACTAGGCTGATCAGTCCCTCCAGAGGAGCAAAGTAACCAGTCCACCGCAGTGAGGTAACCCAGATGTGTTAGGGTTCTCTAGAGAAGCAAAACCAGTAAAGCTTATATATATAAATTTATCTTAGGAAAATGGCTCACACACTTATAGAAGATGGCAAGTCCCAAGTTCTTGGATTAAACGTCAAGCTGGAGGCTTTTCCTGACTCATGCAGCTGCAGGGGCTGATGAGCTCAAGGTTGACAGGCTGTTGACTCCAACAAATGAGGAATCCAAGATCACCAGGCTGAATGGTGGATTGTTTGCTCACAGACAGTTGTAGGTAGCAAAACAGGATCCCAATCCACAGAAGAATATCTCATTTCCCCTGGATGTCCATAAATATATTGGAAGCAGGTCACATCCCTAGGGAAATTCCCTTTCAATGGATAGCTGCTCAAAACATATACGTCCAATCTCATCATGGGAATAACCCATATCACAACTGCTTAAACCACTCAGAATTGTGGTCTAGCCAAGTTGACACACAACCCCAGCTATCATACCACACAAGGCACTAATGGATGATTCTACTTCCAGGTGCCAGGTCCTGAAGTGTTCAGAGGACCAACCTGTTTTGTTCCAGAAGCAATCTTGGTGTAAATGCTTCTGGAGCCTTTGACATCACTTGTATTATTGGTGGAGAGTCACCTAGAGCTCTGGGCTAAGGCCCCAGAAAAAAAAAAAAAAAAAAAAAAAAAACTCACTGCCATCCAGCTATTTCCAACTCATAGCGACCCCTTCTTGGGTTTCTGAGGTGGTATCTCTATAGAAGTAGATTGCTCAATCTTACTTCTGAGGAGTGGCTGGTGGGTTTGAACCATCAGCCTTCTGGTTAGCAGTCAAATTCCTTAGACACTACGACACCACAGCCCCCAGTAGGAGCCAAATTTATCAACCTTGAAACTTCACTCAGCACTTTGGTCCACATTTCCAGGGAAGTCTGGCCTGTAAGCATTCATATTTGTTGTTTTAGGACATTATTGTTCTTCCTTTCCACCAGGCCTGTGACCTAAGAATTTTGGGGCAGTGGAAAATGGCATTGTACCTCATTCTTGACCACTCATTCTTGCACACTGTGACCTGTAAAACGTGTACCTTGGTCAGTAGCAATCCTTGATAATGTTCAGTTTTTGTAATTCTTTTATTGTAACAGGCTCGTTCACCCACTTCCATGAGAAAGCTGGGTTAAACCAGTAACCATGTCCACACACACACACATATTTTTCACTCCTTCACTGGAGTATCACTTACTACCATCGACTCAATTTGACTCATAGGGAGTCCCTCCTTGGGTTTCTGAGGTGGTATCTCTATGGAAGTAGATTGCCCAATCTTCTTTATGAGGAGTGGCTGGTAGGTTTGAACCACCAGCCTCTGGTTAGCAGTCCAATGCTTTAGGCACTACACCACCAGAGCTCGGGGCCATATATGATCTGCCTACCAGTCTGTAACTGGCTGTGTTCCCTTATGTATTTTTCCAGGATCATTGAGCAGATGCCTTGGGCATTGACATGAGCACATAGAGCAATTTTGTATAGCAGCTACCAAATCACAATACTTAACTGGTATGCTTACCTCTTTGGCTGTTTTCCAACCAACACAGACACTACAGTGTCTGCTTTTCTGGTGATTCCTCTGGGCAGCTTCCCCTTCTGGATACACCTTTCTAACATTCTATAGTGCCTGCTTCTTGGTTCTCTTGCAGGGAAAGAGGTTAATGGGCTGCTACGTGATATGCATGTATCTGACGTTTGGAGGCAATTCCAGATGGCCTACCATAGTGTTTTATCCCACAGGAACTTGCCCATTACCGTCTACTGCTTCTTATGCCACTGGCTGATCCACATAATTAACCCATAAGCTACTGTTTAACTGTCTATACAAAGGGTTAAGGGGCAGGGCTTGTGAGTGATGACCATCCACACAGCCCTTAATTTAGCCCATTGACTACTTTGCCCTGAGCCAGTTTTAAAACAAATAGTATCAGTGAAGGCTTGTATAACTATGGCTGTTCATGTGGCTTATCTCAGCTAGAGTTATCTATGTACCAGGCATCTACTGGCAATGGCACTTCTGTCTCAGCAGAGATGGGTGTTCTGGTGGTGCATTAGTTTGTGCTGGGGTCATCTTGATGTGTCACTGGACCATGTGATATGTAACTCTTGGGACAAGCGGACTGACAGAAAGGGCATTGCACTACTGCATGTGTGCTTTCCATTTAGTCACCATAGCTGTCTGATTGAAAGCTGATGACAACTTGGAAAACAGCCCATTGATCCATCCATTAATGGACAAAACTGTGCAAAGGGTCACAGCTCCCATCCTCATTAACAGTTCCACTTGGCAGAGAGCATTATAGGCTGCCAACAATTGTTTCTCTATGGGACTGTACCAACTTTCTGCCTCCCTCCATAGCTGGAACCAAAGACCCAGGGAGACTTTAGTTCCATCCTGATCTTACCACAAAGTCCAGGCAAAACTGTCCTCAGTGCTGCTTGTATCTAACCAGAATAGCCCTTCCTGCATTGTACCCAGCATTTTCACTTTCACTAAGACTTTTATTTTCTCAAAAATATTCTGCTGTTCTTTGCTCTAGTTCTAAAAGACACTTTTTTTTTTAACCATTCAATATAGTGGTCTCAAGGACTAAGCCAAATGGGGTACAAATACCCTTCAGTACCCCCCAAAAGGCCCATGAAGGCCTGCACTTCTTTTGTGTCTTAGGCCTGGGGTATGCTTGTATGTTATTGACAATGGCTTCAGGCAACAACAACAAAACTCACCGCCATGAAGTTGTTTCCAGCTCAGCAACCCCCATTGGGTTTCCAAGGATGTAAAACTTTCCAAAAGTAGATCACCCGGTCTTCCTTCCACATAGCATCTGATGGGATTGAACTGCTGACCTTCCACTACACCACCAGTGCTCCTTATGGCTTCAGGCAACACATGGATCTAACCCAACCAGACGACCCCTAGAACTTTCACCAACATTCTCAGCCCCCGTACCTTTTGAGGGTTCATGACCCATCCTCTCTTCTGGAGGGTGGTGATTAGGGCATCTCAACAATCCTGTAACAGAGAAACATCTTCAGCAGTTAACATGATGTCATCAAAGTAATGAAATTAATGGACAGTAGTGGGAAAAGAAACAGACAAGACTCTGGCAACCATACCATGGCAAATGGTGAGGCTGTGTAAATATCCTTGGGGAAGCACCTGGAACATCCATTACTGTCCCTCCTAGGTGAAGACAGACTGGTCCTGAGTAGATGGGGTTAACGAGATGCTAAAGAACACATTGGCTAGGTCTAACAAAGAATGGTACATGCCTAGGTTTCTACTGGTAGTGTAGTGCCTAAGGCACTTGCCTGCTAACCAGGAGGCTGGCAGTTCAAACCCACCAGCCACTCCTCGGAAGGAAGGTTGGGCAATCTACTTCCATAGTAATACTGCCTCGGCAACCGGAGGAGGGGTCGCTATGAGTCAGGTCCGACTAGACGGCACATAACAACACAACAGGTTTCTACTAAGGATTTCCAACAGAGACATTGTGTTCAGGACTACAGTGTGTGTGGGGAGAATCACCTTGTTAAGTTTCCTATAGTCTATGATTGAGTTCCCTATAGTCCATGATTAAATGCCAGGACCCATGTGGTTTATTCACAGACCACACAGGACTATTAAAAGCCCTGTGAACTTCCCAGAGGATACCTGCTGTTTTCAATTCTAAAATGGTTTCATTGATTCTTTATGTCCACTAGACAACTTAGATTGTCTTATATATACCAATCTTCATGATGAGGGCAAGGTCACTAGTTCCCATGCCACATGTCCCCTAATAATTGCTTTCACCACCCTCACCCCCAGTCAGAATTCTTCCACTGATGTACTTGAAGTCAATCTCACGAAGACATCCACCCCTAGAAAACATTTTGTATTGGCAAAATATAAACATAATACGGTTTAGAGGGAGTTCACCCTATTTGTAAAGTCAGGAGTGCCGGATGTATGTAGAAGTACTTTCCATTATACCTGTCAATTGCCAAAGGGGCCTTTGAAACTACTCAGGGTTTCCGAAGATAAGGGTGCATTCTGCCCCTGTATCAACTGGAGCTAGCACCTACTGACTGTTTTTCCTTAACCAGTGTATTGTGACTTCTACATGAGGCCTCTGGTCCTCCTTCAGTGCCCTGACTAGCAGATGACCACAGCCCCACTCCTAGTCCCTGGGAACTGGCAGGATTCACCTGGAGGCAAAGGATAGTTCCTCATGGGGGTGCAGAAGGCAGTTGGACACATAGGGTGGTATTGTTGCTTCAGCTACAGATTCTTCTAAAGATTGACCAAAACAACAGACAGTTGCTTGTCTGTCTTTTCTACCACTATCCCAGAAGCCACTAAGTCCACCTACAACTGCTTTTGAGTAACTTTCAAGGGGCCCTTGGATGTTCATCCAACAGTGTTTTCAGCCTTTTTCTTCTCTCCTATAGCTCGCACCCCCTTCCCTCTAGCCCTCTTATTTCACCTAGGTTGACTATGTCTCTGTTCACCCCACTGGACAGGGCACACATATTGTGCTGTATTTCCTGCATCCAACCACCCAGCCAATTTCTCCAGAGGCTGCTGTCGCCACTTCCCAACAAGCTGCGTCACCCCTAATATCTGGCAGCCATAACAGTCCAGCTACAATGGTCTCCTTTCCTGTCCACTGGAATTGCAACTCTATCATTATCTATGCCATTAATGCTAAAATAATGGACAGTAGACTTTTTTTACTGTTGTAAATGCAAAATGTTGAATAACAAAGTAATTGATTAGTGAGGAGTAGGTGTCATTTGTTTTGTTTTGTGTGTTTTTAGACTTTATATGAAGGTGTCATATTATTTGTATTCTTCTGCAACTGCTTTATCTTTCAACATGTTTCTGGCATTCATCTATATTGCTGTGCATATAGTATCGTACTCTATAAATATGCCATAAAGTATACATCCATTGTCTTATTGGTACATGTTTAGGTTGCTTTAAACCTTTTGCTATTGCAAACAGTTAAATGTTCTTCAGGTCTGTTAGCGTATGTCTGCAAGGAATTCATTAGGTTACCTATGAATAATCTTGCCAGGCCACAGAATATGTACAGCTTCATCTGTACTATAAGGTCGAATTGTTTTTCAAAGTGATTTCTAATTTGAAGTGATTTCACTAGTGGTGTCTAATTGTTGAGCTCTTCATACCAGCACTTGATATTGTAAAACATCCATTTTTGTCAGGTTGGTGAGTGGATCTCATTGGAGTTTTAATGTGCATCTACTTGATATATTTTTCTTCCGTGAATTGCCTCTTCAAGTGTTTTACAAGTTGTTTCTGTCAAGAGCTGTGAAGGGTCTGGGATTTTACCCTACTTGCAAGCTAATAGGTGAGCTGGCCACAGCTTTGTGGTTGCTGGCAGAAGACACAAACTCCTGGGTTAGAGACAAAGGACTTTTTTGCTCACAGTACAGGAAGCAGCATGAACATCAGTGTATTTGGGTCCATTCTCCTTGCCCCAAAGTCCCATTGGCTGCAGATGGGACCAGATAGGTGCCTGCACACATGAGAGGCAGTCTGAGTTTAGAAAATCCTTTCATAATGGGCAGTAAGCATGCCTGCCCTTCGGTCCAGAGAGAGATGTTACTTCATTATATTGAAGTAAATAAAACTTCCCTTTGCTCCAGTGGAAGACATTGTCTCTGTCTTCCAAGGCTGTCTGCTATACAAACATACCTGAGAAGATATTCTAGAATCAAGGTCAAGTCAATGCCTCTGTGTGCAAGATGTGCAGAAACACAAGAGACTATAGAGATTATCTTCCAATAATATCCACCTCTTTTTTCCAACCAGCTTGACTTCTGGTACATTTCCCCTTGAGTACCCTTCTCTTTTGCCATGGCAAAAGGTGGTACCACATTAGTTTAGTATGTCTCACACAGCATTGAATTAAGGCTGTTATCAACAGAGTAAGGCCAGCCTGCAGTATTAACCTCAATATGCACCCCAGGGTCCCAGGCCCAGCCAGCTGAAGAAATACTATAAATCATTAAAGTCTACCCTAGAGATCCAGGTGGCTTTTCCCCTTACATTTCACTATTGACCTTGCTCCTTAACTCAAGGCATCCATCTGGGCATGGCAGACTGTGTCAGTGATTACACAGACTGTTGGGCCTGCTAGATGCTATCTAGGGCCAGTCCATCACCCACACCAACCCTGGTTTCAAGAATCATTGTTCATATTAGCCCACTAAATGCCCTGGAAAGTCAGAAAGCCTATTTGACTCTCTATAGTGCAGCAGTCCTATGCCTATTGAATCATGAAATCCTTTTTGTTTTTAGACTATCCAGAGCAACTTACAGAACATAGAAGCCCCTGGAATGCAGTTTAAGAGAGAATTTGTTCTAGCTAACTTGTTTTCTAGTAGTTGTGCTGCCTGGTATTAGAAACTATGAGAATGTTTGAACTTGAGCTTTTCTGAGATACAAGTACTACAAATGAATTTGAGTGTGGGAAGGAAGCTAATTTGAATACCAATGAGGTGCCCAGCACAACTAGGCGCATTCATATATGCTGTCATGTAAGCCAAACTGGAGACAGCCATTCTCTGTTCTCCTTTGAAGACCTCTTTTCTTCCCTTAACTTCACCTACCTTAACAGGCAATATGTCCCACCAGAGAGTGGGCCCCACACCTTCATCCCATTGTCAGACTTCAGGTGCCTGCTGCAGTTAAAAAATGCACATGTTCTCTGAGCCTCTGAATTGTTCTGTATCTTAACCTAAAATTTGTTTACAAATTTTACTTGAGAAGATTTTCTTCTTAAGCATATTTATGTAATGAGTGTATTTTATAATTTGATACAGGTGTAAAATTTGATCTGTTGTGGAAGATATTATACAAGCAGGAGGGGTGGGTGCAATAAAACAAACTAGAAGAGGCCAAATGGTGACTGAGACCTTTGTAAGCATCCACTGTGCATACCTGTGCTGAAGACATAGCAAATGGTATGAATTGGGAATTGGTCCCAAAGTCACAGGACTACAGTCCTCCTTCATTGTTGCTCTTTTTTTATGGTGTGAGTGCTGTTTAGAGGTAGAAGGAGGCAGTTACTGCGTTTGATGTGGAAACCACAATTGTCTTGGGATCCGTCTGAGTTTTTTACCTCAGTCATGTGGCACACTTACTCTGTTTTGACTGTCAAAAAATATCTTAAATATGGGATATACCTTAGGACTAGGGTAAAAAATAAGAGGGAAAACTGAAAATATGAAATAGTAATAATCATTACTAGAAACATAACTTGAAATCTTGTAGCCATCTAAGTTTTTCTCTAAGGGTGGTGAATAATCTGCTCCAATGCTCAGTTTTGTTTTCTTGGGTGAGTTGAGTTTACTGTGCCAGGCCTCTTATCTGTGAGCAGGGATAATGACACTGGTAATACCTTACAGGATTACTGTGAAGTGACTTATAAAAAGCTCATAGCTGATAGTTGACTCTTAGGATGCACCTAAGAAAGCTTGCTTGATGATTATGTCATGGGTATAATTTTTCCCCTAACTCAGTATCTTGAAACAAAAAAAATACACCCAATGTTTTGGTTTTGTTTCCAGTTATAACCATCTCTGTATTAGTATCTTATTTCCTTCTAACAAAAGCTGCATGAGGTTGAGCTGTGCTCTTGGGGTATGTTGCATCCTTCTCTGACCAGCATGCCTGAAAACCTTGCTGTTACCTGGAACAAAAGGACCTGTAATCCCACTGCCCAGGGAACACCTTGAAAATGGAACATTACCCATAAATGATAATCTTACAACAGACCAATTTTTTACATTTGTGTAGCCAATCTGCACATATGCCTGGGTGGTTTTAGGACTTAATTCCATTTAAATAACTACTCTGCAAATTAGCTGCATTTCCTAAGATGTCACTAGCTCCTTCCTAAGCTTTGTGTCATGGGCCAGGCACTGCCCTCAATTCCCAAGAGTCCTCACCTCTCTCACTCAGCTTGAAGCTTGCCCACTATGCAAAGGACCTGAAATGATGTGCCCTTGGCCACAGAAACCATATCCTAAATAGTGTTTCTATTTGTCTTCTCTACCTAAGCCACAGATATTTTTATGTCTTTAAATCAGGGCTTTGAACTGGTTTAAACTGGTCCACTCATGGCTAACTCAGTGAAATAGGAACAGCCTTAATTTGTAAAATGTGAGTGTACTGGAACAATGACAGGAAAATTATACATTGAAGCCTTGGAATAGGAGACTCAGAAGAAGTGTAGTGAGTTCTTAAAGTGGTCTGATGCAGGAGATTGGTTTATTGCGGGGACTGTAGAGAGCAACACATATTCAAAACCGCAAGATCAGCTACCATATTTGAGCAGGGCATGATTGTTTCCAATTCTGCCCTTCAAGTGATTTGGTTGCTATGCCATATGTGTGATGCCCTTGGTGTTTTGTGTTTTTTTTTTTTTCAAATTTTTATTGTAATTTGGGTGAAAGTTTACAAAGCAAATTCATTTTCCCTACAGCAGTTCGTAAACATTTTGTCTCATGACATTGACTGCAATTCCTCACAATGTAAGAATTCTCTTCCCACTTCCTCTGCGTAGTTACCTCTTCCCTGTGTCCTTCCTTCCCATGTACTCCTGCACCCCAAGCTGTTTCTCTGTGCATGCACTGCCCTTCTGTTCTTCCATGATTGATCGCTCCAGGTAGTGTATCTACCTGATGTAAATGTTCAGCCCATATGCCTGTCTGTTATTTGGCTGGAAGCCACAGGAGTGAGTTCAGTTCCAGACCTAAAGGGTAGCTAGGGGCCATAGTCTCAGGGGTCACTCCAGACTCTATCAGACCAGCAAACTTGGTCTTTTTTTTTTTATGATTTTAAATTTTGTACCACAATGTTCTCCCACTTTATCCAGGATATCCTACACTGATCCCTCTCTGAGTGGTTAACACTGATAGCCGGGCACTATCTAGTTCTTTTGGTTTTATGGTCATAATGGCTGAGGATCACATGGTCTACTGTTCCTTGGACTAATTTGTGATAGTTAAATTTGTGTGTCAATTTGGCTGGGCCTGGTTGAGTGGCTGGGCAGCTTGTGGTAGTTATTTCCCATGATGAGACTGGCAATCAGCTCCATAATGGGCTCTACCACAAGCAGCTGAGTAGCTGCCTTTGGGATGTGGGCTGCTTACTCTATATAAGAAGAAGCCTTATGGATAGTCTCTAGCTTATGGCACACTTGGACCCTGCATGTAGCTGTGTCATTGTTCAGAAGCCTGCCATGCTCTGCCAACCTTGGGACTTAAAATGGACTTGAATTAATGGCCTGCTGTGTGGTTTGGTAACATCAGGCCTGTGCCATTTTATTTGTTGACCTTGGGCTTGTCAGCCTCAGCAGCCAGCAGCTGGCTGAGTGAAGAAAAGCCTCTAGCTTCAGTGGACCGGGAGCAAGAGGCAGAGCTGAAACTCAAGGTCGAGGGGCTTTCACACAGCCCCTAGAGCCTGGCATTTTGAACTTGGACTTAAAGCCTCCAGATTGGGAGAAAATAAACTCCTGTTTGTTAAGGCCATCCCATTTGTGGTATATGCTTGTCAGAGCAGCACTAGGTAAGCAGAACAGAATTCTTTCTGTGTGTCATTGTTTTTTATCATTCTTCTTTGCTCTGTGTGAGGAGAGATACATCGTTACATCTGGATGACTGCTTACAAGCGTTTTTTGTTGTTGTTGTTGTTTGTAAATTTCATTATGATTTGGGTGAAAGTTTACAGAGCAAATTCATCTTCCATACAGCAGTTCACAAACACTGTCTCATGACATTGACTGTAATCTCCCACAATACAACAGCTCTCCTCCTACTTCCTCCCTATAGCCACCTCTTCCCTGTGTCCTTCTCTCCCATGCACTCCTGCCCCTCAAGCTATCTTCCTGTGCATACATAGCCCTTCTATTCTCCCATGATTGTTCTCTCCAAGGAGTGTATCTACCTAATGTTCAGCTCATATGCCTGTCTTTTGTCTGGCTGGAAGCCACAGGACTGGTTTCAATTCCATACCTGAAGGCCAGCTAGGGGCCATAGTCTCAGGGGCTCCACCAGGCTCCATCAGACCAGCAAACCTGGTCTCTTTTTCATTTTCAAGCTTTAAGATCCCACTTGATACTCACCAAAGTAGGATGTAGAACAACGTTTTTGTGTAGAATGTTATGCCAATTGAGTATGATGTCCTCTGCGAACATGGTCCTGAGCCCACAGGTCCAACTACTCACTTCCTCCAGATAGCTGGCTCTGGCCAAGAAGCCACCACAACAATTCCCCTTGTCATATCTACTATGCACCTGGACATTCTTACATCACATACAAATACACACGTAGAAACATTGTCTGCTAATGCTATATATGGTCATGGGCACACTACCACCTGCTAGACATACCTGATCATTCAGCCTGTCCACTCATCTACCCACCTCTTGATCAATGCTTGCCATCACTAAAAACACAGTACTATACATGAGAAAGGATTCATTTTTGTTGTCTGTACCTCTCATGTACCTATCTATGTCTTCCTCTTCCTCAATGTCACCATGTTGATCACTCACATTTGGTACATTGCCCTTCCCTTCACCCAAATCAATACTTGTCTCTATGTGTCTAGCGGTGCTCCCTCCCCTGCCCTCCCACCCCTGGTAACCAGCAAAGAAAGTTTCCTTCCATATATAAACCTTTCCTTGACTTTTTACAATAATGAACTAATACAATATTTGTCCTTCTGTGATTGACTTATTTCACTCAGCATAATGTCCTCCAATTTCATCCACGTTATGTTTTCTAGATTCTACTTTATTCTTTAGTCTTAGTAGTATTCCATTGTGTGTATGTACCATAGTTTGCTTATCCTTTCTTGTGTCGATGGGCATGTAGGTTGTTTCCATCTCTTTGCCATTGTAAATAGTGCTACAGTGAACATGGGTGTGCATATATATCTGTTCTTGTCTTGACTGTCACTTCTTTAGGATATATACCTAGTATTAGGATTGCTGGATCAAACGGTATTTCTAATTTGAATTTTTTAAGGACTCACCATACTCCTTTCCACAGTGGTTGTATCATTTGACAGTCCCGCCAGCAGTGCATGAGAGTCCCAATTTCTTCACATCCTCACCAGCATTTGTTATTTTCTGTCTTATTTAACTTTGCTATTAGTGTTGGTTGGGCAATCCTACTTCCGTAGTGATACTGCCTCGGAAACCCAAGGAGGGGTCGCTATGAGTCGGGGCCGACTTGACGGCACATAACAACAACAACAACAACATTAGTGCTGGGGCAAGATGGTATCTCGTTGTTTTGATTTGTATCTCGCTAATGGTTAATGATTATGAACATTTCTTCATGTGTTTGTGGACTGCTGGAATATCCCCTTTGGTGAAGTGTTTATTCATGTCTTCTGCCCATTTTTCAATTGGATTGTTAATCTTTTTGTTGTTGAGTTGTTGGCGATTTCTATAAATTTTAGAGATAAGTCCCTTGTCAGATATGTCTTTGTTGAATATTTTTCCCCAATCTCTAGGTTTCCTTTTTACTCTTTTGGAGAAGTCTTTTGAAGCACGTGAAAATTTACTTATTAAAAGACCCATTCATCTAATTTATTTTCTTTAGTTTGTACATTTTGGGTTATGATTGACAGTCTATTTATGCCATAAATGAGGGTCCCAAATTGGCCCCTATTTTTTCCATGAGGAACTTTATGGCTTTAGGTTTCACATTTAAGTGCTTGAGCCGTCTGGAGTTAGTTTTTGTGTATGGTGTGAGGTACAGATCTTGTTTCATTTTTCTTTCTATGGATATCCAGTTTTACCAGCACCATTTGTTAAAGAGACCACCTGTTTCCCATTTAATTGATTTTAGCCCTTTATCAAAAATCAGCTGACCATACGTAGATGGATCTATTTCTGGGTTCTCAATTCTGTTTCACTGGTCAATGTGTCTATCATTGTAAAAATACCAAGCTGTTTTAACTACTGTGACTGTATAGTAGGTTTTGAGATCTGAGAGTGTGAGACTTCCTACTTTGTTCTTTTCAATAGTGCTTTGCTTATCTGAGGTCTCTTTCCTTTCCATATAAAATCAGTGATTAGTTTTTCCATATCCTTAAAGAATGTTGATGAGATCTGGATTGGGATGCATAGATTGCTTTGGGTAGTATTGACAGTTTCACAATGTTCAATCTTCATTTTCACAAGCATCGTATGTTCTTCCATTTATATAGATCTCTTATGGTTTCATGAAGTTATGTTTTATAGTTTTCTTTGACAAGTCTCTTGTATCCGAGGTAAAATTTATTCCCAAGTATTTTATTTTTTTGGGGGGTGGCGGGGTGAGGGGGTAGTGTTAGCTATTGTAAATGTTAATTGATTTCCCTATTTCCTTTTCAGTGATCTCTTTGCTGGTGTATAGGAATCAAACTGATTTTTATATGTTGATCTTATATCCTGCTACTGTGCTAAATATCTCAGTTAATTCCAGTAGGTTTTTTTTGCTGAGTCTCTTGGATTTTCTGTGTACAGGATCATATCATCAGCAAATAGTGGTTGTTTTACTTCTTCCTTACCAGTTTGGATGTCTTTAATTTCTCTTTCTTGCCTTATTGCTCTGGCTAGGAATTCCAGTACACTTTTGAATAGAAGTGGTGATTGTGGGCATCCTTGTCTGGTTCCCATTCACAATGGGAGTGGTTTCAGTTTCTTTGCATTGAGAATAATGTTGGCTTTTGATTTTGCATATATGCCCTTTATTATGTTGAGGAATATCCCTGGTATTCCTATTTTGCTGAGAGTTTTTATCAGGAAGGGGTATTGCATTTTATTAAATGCCTTTTCTGTATCAATTAATATGATCATGTGGTTCTTTTCCTTTGTTTTATTTATGTGATGGATGATGTTGATTGTTTTTCTAATGTTGAACCATTATTTCATACCTAGTATGAACCCCACTTGGTCATAATGTATTATTATTTTTTTATATATGTTGTTGTAGTCTATTGGCCAGGATTTTTTTTTTAAGATTTTTGCATCTATATTCATGAAGGGTACTGGTCTGTAGTTTTCCTTTTTAGTGATGTCTTTACCTGGTTTTGATATCAATGTTGCAAAAACGCAATGCAATCACTGCTATGGAGTCAGATCCAACTCACAGCAACCCCTCTTTGGGTTTCAGAGGCAGTATCTCTATGGAAGTAGATTGCCCAACCTACCTTCCAGGGAGTAACTGGTGGGTGTGAACCATCAGCCTCCTGGTTAGCAGTCAGATGCCTTAGGCATTATGCCACCAGTTAGCTTGCTTCATAAAATGAATTTGGGAAGATTCCATACTTTTCTATATTCTGGAATAATTTGAGTAGGATTGGTGTTAGTTCTTCTCTGAATGTTTAGTAGACTTCTCCAATGAAACAGTATGGGCCAGGAGGTTTTTTTGTTTGTAATTTGTTTATGACCTGTTAAATTTCTTCTTTTGTTATAGGTCTGTTCCAATTTTCAAATTCACTCTGTGTTATTTTAGGTAAGTAGTATGTTTCTAGAAATCTGACCATTTCTTCTAGACTTTCAAATTTGTTAGAGTACAGTTCTTCATGTTGTTGTTGTTGTTGTTATTTGCCATCGAGTCGGCCCCGACTTATAGCGACCCCTCCTTGGGTTTCCGAGGCAGTATCACTATGGAAGTAGGATTGCCCAACCTTCCTTCCGGGGAGTGGCTGGTGGGTTTGAACCACCAGCCTTCTGGTTAGCAGTCAAGTGCCTTAGGCACTATGCTACCAGAGTTCTTCATAGTATCCTGATAGTATCCTTTTTATTTGAGTTAGTTCCATTGTGACATCTCCCTATTCATTTCTTATTAGTGTTATTTGTATTCTCTCCCTCTTTTCCTTTGTAAAAGTTGCCAGTGGTTTGTCAGTTTTATTAATCTTTTCAAAAAACAACTACCAGTCTTGATAATTTCCATTTCTATTTTGTTTCATTTATTTCTGCTCAAATCTTTATTTCCTTGCTTCTGGTGACTGTAGACTTTTTTTGCTGCTCTATTTGTAATTCTTTGAGATATTTGGTTAAGGTGTTGATTTTGCCTCTTCTTCATCTTCTTTTTTTTTTTTCCTTTCTTTAAAATTGTGGATATACTGGTATTAGCCTCTGTCATCTATATCTTATGTACACAGTTTGGTGTCCTCCCTTTCCCTAATGTTATCATGGTGGTCACAGACTCTTTCCATACCATCCTTCCCCTTACCTGCCTCAGCATGTGTCCCCCAGCTACCCTCAAATTATTCCCTCCCCTTCCATCCCCACCCTGGTAACCTACAAAGTGAGTTCCCTTCCTTAAGCAAACCCTTCTTTATCTTTTTATAGTAATGGGCTCATACAATATTTGTCCTTCTGCAACTGACTTATTTCGCTCAGCATAATGTCCTCCAGGCTCATCCACATTGTAAGATGATTCATGTATCCTTCATAGTTCTTTAATGTAGCATAATATTCCATTGTGTGAATGTACCATAATTTGTTTATCCACTCATTCATTGATAGGCATTTAGGTTGTTTCCATATGTTTGCTGTAGTGAATTATGCTGCAATGAACATGAGTGTGCATATTGTCTGTTCGTGTCCTGCCTCTCACATCTTCAGGATATATCCCTAGTAATGGAATTGTTGGGTCAAATGTTATTTCTATTTTCAGTTTTTTAAGGAAACACCATACTGTTTGCCACAATGGTTGTACCATTTTACAATCCCACTAGGAGTGTATAAGAGTTCCAATCTCTCTGCAACCTCTCCAAAATTTGTTATTATCTGTCCTCTTGAACTTTGCTATTATTGCTGGTGTGAGATGATATCTCATTGTTGTTTTGATTTGTATCTCTCTAGTGACTAAAGATTGCAAGAAATTCCTTATGTGTTTGTTGGCCACCAGCATATCATCATCTTTAGTGAAGTATCTGTTCAAGTCTCTTGTGCATTTTTGAATTGGATTGTTTGTCTTTTTGGTGTTGAGGTGTTGAAGTTTTCTATAGATCTTGGAGATAAGTCCTTTGTCAGATGTCATAGGCAAATATTTTCTCCCAATCTGTAGGTTCTCTTTTCACCCTTTTGACAAAGTCTTCTGATGCTCATAACAATTTAATTTTTAAAAGGCCCCAGTCATCTACTTTCTCTTTGACCTCCTGTGCATTCTGGGTTATCTTTGATGGTCTATTTATGCCATAAATTAGGGCTCCTAGACTTGCCCCTATTTTATCTTTGATGAATTTTATAGTTTGGGGTTTTACACTTAAGTCTTTGATCCAGCTTGAGTTTGTTTTTGTGTGTGGGTGAGGTATGGGTCCTGTTTCATTTTTCTGCAAGTGGATATCCAGTTTTGCCAGCACCATTTGTTAAAGAGGCTGTCTCTTCCCCATTTAGTGGGTTTTGGAGCTTTGTCCATAGATGGATGGATCTCTTTCTGGGCTTTTGATTCTGTTCCATTGGTCTATCTGTCTATCATTGTACCAGTACCATGCTGTTTTGACTACTGTGGCTGTATAGTAGGTTTTAAGATCCAGGAGTGTGAGACCTCCCACTTTGTTCTTCTTCTTCAGAAGCATGCTGCTTATCCAAGGTCTCTTTCCTTTTCATACGAAGTTAGTGATTGGTTTTTCCATGTCCTTAAAAACTTGTGTTGGAATCTGGATCAGGATTTCGTTAAAAGGTATAGATTGTGTTAGGTGGTATTGACATTTTCACAATATTCAGTCCACCTATCCATGAACAAGGTACGTTGTTCCATTTATGTAGTGTCCTTTTTGTCTTTTGTAGTAGTGTTTTATAGTTTTCTTTGTATAGGTCTTTTGTGTCTCTGGTGAGGTTTATTCCTAGATATTTTATTATTTTAGTAGCTATTGTAAATGGCATTGTTTCCCTTATTTCTTTATCAGAGGACTCCTTGCTGGTATAGAGGAATCCAACTGATTTTTGTATGCTGATGTTGTATCCTGACACTTTACTGAACCTCTTTGTTAGTTCCAGTAGTTATTTTTTTATTGAGTCCCTTGGGTTTTCTCTGTACAGGATCATGTTGTCCACAAATATAGTTTTACTTCCTCTTCACCAATTTGTATGCCTTTTATTTCTCCTTCTTGCCTTATTGCCCTGGCCAGGACTTCCAATACAATGTTAAATAGAAGTGATGATAGAAGGCATCCCTGTCTGGTTCCCATTTGTAAGGAGAATGCCTTGAGTCTTTCTCCATTAATAATGATGTTAGCTGTTGGCTTTGCATATATGCCTTATATTATGTTGAGGAATTTCCCTTCTATCCCTGTTTTGATGAGAGTTCTGAACAGGAATGGGTGTTTTTCTGCATCAATTGATATAATCATATGATTCTTTTTTTGTTTGTTTGTTTATGTGGTGGATTACATTGATTGTTTTTCTGATGTTCAACCATTCTTGCATACCAGATATGGGTCCCACTTGATCAGGATGTATTATTTTTTTGATACTGGATTTTTTTGTTGTTGGATTCTGTTGGCTAGAATTTTGTTGAAGATTTTTGCATCTGTGTTCATGAGGAATATTGGTCTGTAGTTTTCCTTTTTAGTGATGTCTTTCCCTGATTTTGGTATTAATGTTATGCTTGCTTCATGAAATGAGTTTGGGAGTATTCCATATTTTTGTATGTTCTGGAATAGCTTGAGTAGTTTAGGTGGCAACTTTTCCATGAATTTTTAGTAACATTTTCCAGTAAAGCCATCAGGGCCAGGAATTTTCCTTGTGGGAAGTTTTTTTATGACCTGTTTAATTTCTTCTTTTGTTATGGATCTGTTCAAGTATTCTATCTGTGAGTGGGATTGTTTTGTAGGTCTTGTGATTCCAGAAACTTGTCCATCTCTTCTAGGTTCTCAAATCTGTTGGAATACAGTTTTTCATAATATTCTGTCAGTATCTTTTTATTTCAGTTCATTCTGTTCTGAAGGCACCCTTTTCCTTTACTATTCTTGTAACTTGCATCTTCCCTTTCTTTTCTTCTGTTAGATTTGCCAATGGTTTGTCAATTTTGTTAATCTTTTTGAAGAACCAGCTTTTTGTTTTGTTGATTTTCTCCTTTTTTTGTTTGTTTTCTATTTCATTTATTTCTCCTCTGATCTTTACTATTTCCTTACTTCTAGATACTGTAGGATTCTTTTTTTTTTTTTTTCCTTTTTCTAATTGGAGTTGTTGAGTTAGAGTGTTCATTTTGTTTCTTTCCTCTTTTAGGATGTATTCATTTATTGCTATAAACTGACCTCTGAGTACTGCTGTCACTGTGTCCCATAGGTTTTGGTATAAAGTATCTTCATTCTTGTTTGTTGCTAGGAATTTTTTTACTTCACTTTTTCTTTCTTCTGTTACCGAGTAGTTTTTGAGCAGTGTGTTGTTCATCTTCCACATGTTTGATGTTTTTTCCTTGATCTTCCTATTTTTAATTTCTAATTTTACAGCTTTGTGGTCTGAGAAGATGGTTTGTAGTATTTCAGTGTTTTTTAATTTATTGAGATTTGTTTTATGTGCTAACATATGATCTATTCTGGAGAAATATCCATGTGCACTTGAGAAGAATGTGAATTGTGCTTTTGTTGGGTGGAATGCTCTGTAGCTGTCTATGAGATCAAGTTGATTGATTGTGTTGTTGAGTTCTTCTGTATCTTTTTGAGATTTTTTCTACTTGATCGGTCCCTCCTTGAAAGTGATGTGTTAAAATCTTACTACTATGGTAGAATTGTCTATTGTCCCTTTTAATTCAATTAATATTTGCTTCACATATTTTAGAGCATTATCATTGGGTGCATAGATATTTATTATTGTAATGTCTTCTTTGTCAATTGACCCTTTCAGCATCATATAGTGATTTTCTTTGTCTCTTATGTTGTTTTTCACCTTAAAGTCTATTTTATCATAAATTAAAATTGCCACTCCTGCTCCTTTTTCATTACCATTAGCTTGGTATATTTTTTTCCCACTCTTTAACTCATATTTTTTTTTTTTTATCTTTGTGTCTAATGTGGGTCTCTTGTAGGCAGCATATCAATGTGTCTCCTTTTCTTATTCAGTGAGCTACGCTCTTTCTCTTGATTGGTGAATTTAGTCCATTTACACTGATTGTAATTAGTGATAGGTATGAATTGAGTGTTGTTATTCTATTGTGCTTTTTTGTTGTGTTGTTGGACTTCCTTGATCCATATACTTTTCAGTGCTGAGTTCGTTTTGTTGTCAAGTGTTTCCTCTTTTCTTCTTTATTGTTGGTTTTGTGCTTATTAAACTCATGTTTTCCTTCCTTCTGGATTTAACTAGGGAGATTGTTAATTTTCTCTGTGGTTACCTTGGAGTAAATTCTTGTCTCTGTATTTTTGGAACAGTCTGTTCTATGAGGACATTGTCCTGTTCTCTTCACCCTTTGGAAGTTTGTACCTAGAAGTTTTATTACCTTTAATAGGTTAGTTGCTGTAGTTGTGTGCAGATTGACTTCATTGATTTTTACTGTTTTACAGTATTATTTTGAGCATCTATTTCTGATTTGATTTTAGTGTTGATGTCATGTGTCCTGATTTTGTTGTTCTCTGTTGTGGGTTCTCTATTGGAAGGACTTACTTAATCATTTCCTGTAAGGTTGGTCTGTTTTTTGCAAAATCCCTTCATTTCTGTTTGTCTGAGAATGTCTTGATTTCACTCTATTTGATTCACCCTATGTGATTCCACCTTATTTGATATACAGTTTGGCTGGATATAGGATTCTTTGTTGGAAGTTGTTTTTCTTCAATGTTTTATATATGCCATCCCATTGCCTTCTTGCCGGCATGGTTTCTGCTGAGTAAGCAGAACTCAGCCTAACCATTTGATTATGTAAATAATATATATTTTTTTTTGTTGTCCAAGGCAGCTCACAAGATTCTTTCTTTTTCCTTGGTTTTGAAGAGTTTGATTATGATATGCCTCGGTGTTTCCTCTTGGGATCTATCCTGTTTGGGTTCTTTGAGCTTCTTGGAAAAATATATTTTCTTCCTTCATGATCTGGGGGAAGTTTTCTATTAGTAAGTCTTCCACAATTTTCTCTGTGGTATTTTTTTTCATGTCTTCTTTTCTGGAATTTCGTTGAGAGTTATGTTGTTTCTTTCCATGTTGTCCCATATAACTCTTAGATTCTCTTCATTTCTCTTAAATCTTTGTTCTCATTTTTCTTCATACAGACTGGTGTCCAGGGATTTATCTTCTAGTTGGGAAATGTGTTCTTCAGCCAGTTCTAGCCTATTCCTTTGTGCTTCCAATATGTTGTTTAATTCTGTAATTTTGCTATTCATCTTCTGGATTTCTAACTGCTGTTATTATGAGTTCTGATTGTGTATTATTCTGTTCTTGAATGATTTTCCTGAGTTCTTCCAGGATACTGTCTCTGTTCTCCTTGATTCTGTTTGG
Source organism: Orycteropus afer afer (assembly GCF_000298275.1). Lineage (NCBI taxonomy): Eukaryota > Metazoa > Chordata > Mammalia > Tubulidentata > Orycteropodidae > Orycteropus > Orycteropus afer. The sequence continues at coordinate 707,429 of NW_006921894.1, read as the reverse complement.
GGTTTCCCTAAGCTCTTGTAGAGTTCTATAAACATATGTTCTGAATACCTCCTTGGATAATTCTGTTGCCTCCTCTTCCTTCATGTTTAATGAGACTTTTGTTTCTATTGTCTTATCCTGATTTTGTTGTTGTTGTTTGTTTGATTGATTTCAGGTTCCCTGTTGTTTCCTTGACATTTTGAAATTGTCTTTAACAGTTAGTTATGTATTGATTTGTTTTCTCTTGTTTTTACGATTTAATATTTTTGGAAAGGTGGAGCTGATGTATTTTATTTTTTTGTTTATTAATTCAGGTGTGCTGGGTTGCTCTGCAGTTTTCTTTGTGATGGTGGAATCACTGTATGGAATGTGGATGCAGGTCTCTGTTCCTTGTGAAGAGAGTTTACAATTTAAGTCAGCAGGTGTTATGGTGGCTTAATGTGGATTTTCTATTGGATGAGGCAGGGGAGAGGTAAGGAAAGGAAGAAGAAAAGAGAAAAAATATCTCCAAGGGACCAGTAGCCGTGTCCAGGTCTTTGAGTAGGCTGCTAATGATAACATTGTACTGTTATTCACTGGCCCACAACTCAAGTTCAGCAAAGACCCCAATTATTCTGGGGCCACCACTTGCTGCCAGGTTCAAACAGCCACAAAAACCCTGCTGTCCAGACCCCTCTGTGCCAAAAAACTGACCCAGAATAACTGCCTTGATCCATGATGTGAGTTCATCCCAGGGCCCACCCACTTGTAGCATGATTTCCCTCTCTACTCCTGATTCAGTGGCACCCAGCACCAGGAGGGTCTCTGCTCCCTCCCAGCAGTCCCAAGTTTACCGATAAAAGCGGGTGCTGTAAGTAGCTCTGTGGAGTGGCTAGAAGTCCTCTGGTGCATTCTCTCCACTGTTCCAGAGAGCCCTCCAATGCACCATCTTGCCAGCCGGTCAGTGCTCCACAGGGCAGGTTTGCCTGTTTTTATTCTCCAGGTAATTGCACTGCACCTCTCTCCTTTCTAATCCTACTCCCCTGAGTTTGACATACTCTGATTTCATGAGCTGTTCAGAGCACCAGAATCCCTGCTTCAAACTGCTCCACCTAGTTTTTCAGGCAATAAGATGTTAGAGGGAACTAATGTGTGTGCTACAGAAAAGACGCCATCTTCCCATCTCATCTCTTCTTTTTTGATGTTTGCATTTATTTCTTTAAATTGGACTCTAGTCACTTCTTTTGTTCTGTCTCAAAGATTTTTGTATGAACCAACTGAAATAAAAAGGATAATATCAGGATACTATGAAGAACTGTACTCCAACAAATTTGAAAATCTGGAAGAATGGGAAAATTTCTAGAAACACACCACTTACCTAATCTAACACAGATTGATGTGGAAAACTTGAACAGGCCCATCACAAAAGAAGAAATTGAACAGGTCATCAAAAAATGA
>NW_006921894.1:704509-705089 GCF_000298275.1 Orycteropus afer afer | reverse complement strand
TACACCAGCAAAGAGATTGCTGAAAAAGAAATAAGGAAATCAATACCATTTACAATAGCTACCAAACAAAAATAAAATGCTTGGGAATAAATCTTACCAGGGACACAAAAGACCTCTACAATGAAAACTATAAAAAACTACATCAAGAAACCATAAGGGATCTATGTAAATGGAAGAACATCCCATGCTCCTGGATAGGAAGACTGTACACTGAAAATGTCACTTCTACCCAAAGCAATCTATACATTCAATGCAATCCCAATCCAGAGCTCATCAACATTCTTTAAGGATATGGAAAAAACAATCGCAACTTTATATGGAAAGGAAGGAGACCTTGGATAATCAAAGCACTGTTGAAGAAGAAGAACAAAGTAGGAGGTCTCACACTGCTGGATCTCAAATCTACTCTACAGCCACAGTAGTCAAAACTGCCTGGTATTGGTTTAATGACAGATACGTAGACCAGTGGAATAGAATTGAGAACCCAGAAATAGATCCATTGACCTATAGTCAGCTGATCTTTGACAAAAGCCCAAAATCTATTAAATGGGGGAAGAGAACGTTTGTTTAATAAATGGTG
>NW_006921894.1:699864-701816 GCF_000298275.1 Orycteropus afer afer | reverse complement strand
TTATCTTGTCATTTCTTCCATTGGCTATAGCTTTTCTCTGCTCAAGGGCAAGTTTCAGAGTCTCTTCTGTCTTCCATTTTGGTCTTCTCTTCCTTTCTCATCTTTTTCATAATCTCTTGCTTTCTTTATGGATAATGTTGTTGATATCCTCCCACAATTCTTCTGGTTTTCTGTCGTTGGTGTTCAATGTACCAAATCTATTCTTTAGATGGTCTCTAAATTCAGGAGGGATATATTCAAGATCATATTTTAGCTCTCTTGGACTTATTTTAATTGACTTCAAGAGACAAAGTGTATGTGAACTGCTGTATGGAAAGTGAATTTGCTCTGTAAATTTTCACCCAAATCAAAAAAAAAAAAAAAAAAGATTTTAGTATGTAGTGTTTTTATTCTCATTTGGTTCAAGGATTTTGTTTATTTCTTTTTTTATTTTTTCTATTACCCAGTCATGTTTATGGAGGTCATTATCAGTATCCATGTGTTTGCTCTTTTTCCGTTGATCTTGTTGTTGATTTCTAGTTTTATAGCGTTGTGATCTGAGAAGATGCTTTGTGACAATGCAGTGTTTTAAAATTTATTAAGGCTTGCTTTGTGGCCTAACATATGATCTATCCTGGAGAATGTTCCATGTGCACTGGAAAAGAATGTATATTGTGCTCTTGGTGGGTGAAGTGCTCTGTAGATGTCCATGAGGTCAAGTTGGTGGATTTTATTGTTTAGTTCTTCTGTGTCTTTGCTGAGCTTCTTTCCAGTTGTTTATCTTTCATTGAAAGTGGTGTGTTATAGTTTCCTACATTGAGATGTTTCAACAAATGGATGCTGTGCTGGAGGCATGCACTTGGCTATGCCAAGAGATTTGGAAGACTGCTACATGGCCAGCTGACTGGAAGAGGTCCATATTGTACCCAATCCAAAGAAAGATGATCCCACAAAATGTGGAAATTATCAAACAATATCATTGGTATCACAAGCAAGAATAATCTTACTGAAGATAATTCAAAAACAATTGCAGCAGTATATTGACAGAGAACTTTTAGAAATGCAAGCTGGATTCAGAAGGGGATGTGGTATGTGGAACAAAGGCTATCTCATTGCTGATGTCTGATGGATCTTGGCTCAAAGCAAAGAATACCAGAAAGATGTTTATTTGTGTTCTATTGACTATGCAAAAGCATTTGAGTGTGCGGATCATAACAAATTGGGATAACATTGAGAAGAATGGGAATTCCAGAACACTTAATTGTACTCATGAAAACCTGTACATAGACCAGGAGTCCTTAAAGAGATATCTTTGCTCTGAAAGAGGTCTTTTGCAGCAGATGTGCCCAATGAAATACGTCTGTTGATGTCTTGACTGCTGCTTCCATTGGTGTTGATTGTAGAACCAAGTAATATGAAGTCTTCGACAACTTCCATTTTTCTCCATTTATCATGATACTGCTTACTGGTCCAGTTGTGAGAATTTTTATTTTCTTTATATTGAAGTGGAATCCATACTGCAGACTGTGGTCTTTACTCTTCATCAGTAAGTGCTTCAAGTCATCCTCACTTTCAGCAAGCAAAGTTGTGTCATCAGTGTATCGAAGGTTATTAATGAGTCTTCTTCCAATCCTGATGTCATGTTCTTCTTCATATATTCTAGCTTCTCTGATTATTTGCTCATCATATAGATTGAGTAATTATGATGAAAGTATACAATCCTGAAGCATTCCCTTCTTGATTTTAAACCATGCAGTATCCCTTGTTCTGTTTGAATGACTGCCTCCTGGTCTATATACAGGTTCCTCATGAGTAAAATTAAATGTTCTGGAGTTCCCATTCTTCTCAATGTTACCCATAATTTGTTATGATCCACACAACTGAATGCTTTTGCATAGTCAATAAAACACAAGTAAACATCTTTCTGGTATTCTTTGCTTTCAGCCAAGATCCACTGACATCAGCAATGATAT
>NW_006921894.1:699148-699684 GCF_000298275.1 Orycteropus afer afer | reverse complement strand
TTCTTTTTATTAACATTATTTTATTTTAAGAGTTTTTTTTTTTTACATTCAATGTTACATGTACATTTAGTTTCACTCCCCATTTACCATCCCCAAACCTAACCCAGTCTACTCCCCTCCCTGCCCAGTAACCCTCCCCCTGTGCCTCTCATAGTTATGCACTCCTGTTTGCCCTGCATTTCCTCCATGTGAATGTTGCCCCTCTGGTGTCCCATGATCTATTGCTCTAAGGGATGTATTTCCATAGAGTATGTGGGTGTGTCATCCTGAGTTGAGTGGTCTGCAGGTATGTCTTGTTAACTATTAGGTTGATAGCCAGCTCCTGGGAGTAAGTTTTATTCCAGGCGCAGAATGTATTCCAAGTCCATAGTATTGGGGGTCTGACCAGACTCCATCCAACCAGTAATTTTGGTCATTATTGAGTTTTTGGATTTTGTTCTACATTTCCCCCCATCCACCCACCCATCCAGGATATCCAGATTTGATCCTATCCTGAGTGGTTGGCATTGGTAGCCGGGCACCATCAAGTTCTTCTG
>NW_006921894.1:697425-698906 GCF_000298275.1 Orycteropus afer afer | reverse complement strand
CTCTCCCATAGTATCTGGGTATCTGTGAGGGATTGCTCTGTGTCTGTATTCTATTGTTTCTATAAGGACTGCAGGTATTTTGTATCACTGGTATCTGTGCAAGATTAGCCTGCACTGAATCTATCCTTGGTCTAGAGTATACTCCTGTTCACTGACCCCCATCTGATCCTCTCAGGTGTTTGTGTGTTTATCTGTATCCTGGTATTTGGTGTTAATGGTAATGCACTATTATGGATACATTTGTTGGTATTTCCATCATCTATCTCTTATGTGCACAATTCGGTGTCCTCCCTTTTCCTAATGTTATTATGGTAGTCACAGACTCTTTCCATATATCTCTCCCCTTACCCACATCAGCATGTGGTTCCCAACTAGCCCGAAATTAATCTCTCCCCTTCCCTCCCCACCCCGGTAACCTACAAAGTAATTCCCCTTTCCCAAGCAAATCCTTCTTTTTCTTTTTACACTAATGGGCTCATACAGTACTTGTCCTTCTGGGATTAACTTATTTCACTCAGTATAATGTCTTCCAGTCTCATCCATGTTGTGAGATGATTTACGTATCACTCATTGTTCTTTAATGTAGCATAGTATTCCATTGTGTGCATGTACCATAATTTGGTTATTCACTCATCCATTGATGGACATTTAGATTGTTTCAATCTCTTTGCTATAGTGAATTGTGCTGCAGTGAACATAGGTGTACATATATCTGTGTGCTGTCTCTCACCTCTTAGGATATATTTCTAGTAATGAAATTACTGGGTCAAAAGGTATTTCTATTTTCAGTATTTTAAGGAAACGCTATACCATATGCCACAGTAGTTGTACCATTATACAGTCCCACCCGCAGTGCACAATAATTCCAATCTCTTCACAACCTTGCCAGCATTTGTTATTTTCTGACCTATTGAACTTTGCTGTTATTGGTGGGGTGAGATGATATCTCATCGTTGTTTTGATTTGCATCTCTCTAATGATCGCAAGCAATTTTTCATGTTTGTTGGCCACCAGTATATCATCTTTGGTGGTCTGTTCAAGTCTTTTTCCCATTTGTGAATTGGGTTATTTGTCTTTTTGGTGTTGAGGTGTTGAAGTTGTCTATGTATTTTGGAGATAAGTCTTTTATCAGATATGTCATAGGCAAATATTTTCTCCCAATCTGTAGGTTCTCTTTTTACCCTTTTGACAAAGTTGTTGATCTCTGTTGTGAGTTCTCTGTTGGAAGGACTTCCTTAAGCATTTCTTGGTCTGGTTTTCAAAAATCCCTTAATTTTTGTTTGTCTTGGAATGCCTTGATTTTGCCCTCATATTTGATGGATAATTTGGCTGGATATAGGATTCTTGGTTGGAAGTTCTTTTCCTTCAGTGTTTTATATATGCCATCCCATTGCCTTCTTGCCTGCATGGTTTCTGCTGACTAATCGGAGCTCAGCCTGACTGTTTAATTATTATAAGTAGTATTTCTTTTTTCCCGGGCA